>NC_035443.2:175980063-176282032 GCF_002127325.2 Helianthus annuus | reverse complement strand
CAGTTGTTCTGTACTGATGATCGGTTTATCTTGGCCATTCAAGCTCACAATAGAACTTATCGTTTTGTTTTCTTCGTCATACATTGCATTTTTTCAGAAACGTTCAATGTGTGATCTGAAAACAAGATGTTGATTCGTCAAAGCTTTCTGTATAGGTAATCTCTTCATGAATTCCAGAATACTCTTGAATTCAGCCATCTTTGGAAGTTTCTCATCATAAACACAACAGATGTTGTGTAATGGATCAAACTGCACAATCGAAGCCTGAAAAATACCACAAAAATTCAAGTTAAACAGTTAGAATAGTTTTCAACACAAACAGTTCATTCAAACGAAATGCCCTCAAGCGAAATGACCTTACATATGAAATACCATATTCACACGAAATAACATTTACAAACGAAAAGACATTTTCAAGCGAAATGATTGTTTCAAGCGGAATGACTTTTCATACGGAATAGCCTGATTTCATACGAAATCAACTTCAAACGGAATAGTCATTTCGTTTGAATTTGACACATTTATCAATAGACTATTTCGTTCGAAATACCTTATCATTTCATTTGAAATCCATGATTATGAACAATGATTTCTAACACGATCAACAACTGAACTGATGATTAAATTGATCTCCTGGGTTTGTTCTTTAGCAAATTCCGAGCACATGGGTTTGTTTTATTTTCATTTTTATTCAAATATACATCCTAGATCTAAGTTCGAAATTTTAGATCTACCGTGTTCATGCGAATCAACCAAATTGAAACCCTAAATTAGATCTACAACACATTCCGAGTATACAGAGATGATTATTGTTCATTTTAGGTCAAAATCAAACCCTAGATCTATGTCTGAAACAACTGTTCATCGACAAACAGTCGATTCGGCTCAAATCAACATGAATCTCACCTTCCCCATGATTATAAGTTGAGTAAACCAACTTAAAATCAGATTATAAGTAATAAACAGGCAAGATCTCGGCAAGAAACGATGGATTTGGTGATTTCGTCTGAAAATCGCTTTGACGGAGTTTTGATACGAAATGACAGAACTGATGCCTTCAAGCGAAATCAGTCCACTATTTATAGATGAGCTCATTTCGTACGAAATGAGCTTTGAGGCTGTTTCACGCGAAATCACAGCTTCAAGCAAAATGGCTATTTCGTGCGAAATAGTCATTTCGTTTGAAATGGAAATTTTTTCTAACTTTTTTGACTTTTTGAATTTTTACCATCACACCCAATTAACCAAGTCCAAGTTAATGACCTTGGTCAACTGTTTAGCCTGCCAAGTCCAACTTAATGACCTTGACTGACCAAATTATGAAGATGCTGATTTTCTGACACTGCTTTTTGTTCAAATTAATGAACTTTTACACTTTCAAGCAATTACCAACACTTTATCTCAAACTTCTGCTTACCCAACCCTCATAATCCAGACTTGTTTAGCACAATAAGACTTTGATCATCAGATCCCCAACGTCCGTTGTCGAAAATAAGATGAAAATCAAATCTTTTTGGATTTTTTAACTTTGCTTAAACAAACAGACCATCTTTTTGGATTTTTGATAAGCAACAAACTGTAAATACATATTTTTGATGAGTGTGTTAGAGGATCATATCAGCTGCTGACAAGATACAAGTACCGTTAAGCTTTGATTTCATACACAACATTAAACAATTCGCTTTGATTGTCGATATACTGATCCTCTTAAATTTTCACACAAACTTCAATCTGTTCATGATACGAATTTAGTGTTTTAAAGTCTTAACTTTTACGGGTGTACTACCTAATAATATACCACCTCACTATATTCAGTCTTACAGGTGAGTGTACACTAATGAAATCTGTAATTAGGTGAATGCGAGGCCATGAGAGCTCAGGCTACGTTCAATCAGAGAGATGATGGCTCGACTTTAGGTGGGTTCCCTTTGGGAATCGTTTTTACAACAGCACATGATTAGCATCTTTCAATGTTTCATCATTTTTTATGCTGAGGGGAGGCTTTATGAATAAAGCTGTGCAGAGTATTATACGAGGACTACGTTATTGCTTCAGCAAAATCAGAAGTCCTGGTATAATACCCCAGATATCATCACATACAAAGACCTAGTATGTCAGAAATAGGATCTTTCAAACAGGATTTCAGGGGTTACCTATATATCCTGGAGATGTTCCCCACGTAAAAGCAAGTTGATATATTATGTGTATATCCAAACAAATCTACTAAATGTGTAAAAATCTATCGGCACATCGTCAGCGAGACTGCTTAACACATTTTAAACTATTCATTTCTTTAGCGTACTGCATCTGTCTAGCTAATGTACTATCATTTCCCCTTTTTACACAAACTCTTTTTCAGTTTTTCAATGTTTTTGGATTTTGTAATTTTATCATGTTTTTGGATTTAGAAATTTTATCATGTTTTTGGATTTTCTGCACATTTCTCCCCCTAAAAACAAAAACATATTTTTGTGTTTTTGGTTTTATCAAAAGCAGAAAATAAACTGTACAAAAACTTGACAACATGACGTGGATCACTTCAGATCGCAGTCCTCCTCGGCTTCACACTCAATTACCCTCCCAGAAAACAAATTTTTCAAACCATTTAATTTTAAAAGATAGTTAAATCTTGTTCTATCAAAAGGTTTGGATAAAAATCAGCTCTCAGATCATCGGTGTGTATATGTTCAATGCGAATCAATTTCTTCTCGTGACAATCACGGATGAAATGATGTCGGATTTCAATATGCTTTGTTTTAAAGTGGTGTACCGGATTTTTTGTTATGTTTATCGCCGCCTCATTGTCCACAAATATAGGCGTGTCCAAGAACTGCAAACCAAAGTCCCTTATCTGCTGCTGGATCCAGAGGATCTGAGAGCAACAGCTGGAGGCCGAAACGTATTTCAGCCTCGCATGTAGAGAGAGCGACTGAGGTTTGTTTTTTGCACTGCCAGGTGACTAGTCGAGTTCCAAAGAACTGACAGCCAGCAGTGGTGGACTTTGCATTTTGCTTGCAGCTACCAAAATCAGAATCAGCATAACCCGTGAGAAAAAAGTCACCAGACTTAGGATACCACAAGCCGGTGCTTGGGCAGCCTTTTAGATACCGTAAAATTTGTTTCAAGATCGTCAGGTGTAACTGTCTTGGGGCTGGACTGATATCGGGCGCATAAGCAAGTCAGATACATGACGTCCGGGCAGGAAGCAGTCAGATACATCAAAGATCCAATTATCGACCGATAATACGTCTCGTCCACTTTCTCTCCACCTTCATCCGGACAAATCCCATGATTTTGAGCCAAGGGGGTTGATGTTGGAGTAGATTCAGACATGTTGAACTTTTCCAGAACATCGTTCACGTATTTGATTTGATGAATGAAGATTCCTTCGGGTATTTGCTCCACCTGTAGCCCTAGGAAGAACTTCATCTCCCCCATCGAACTCATTTCAAACTTTCTTTTCATCACTTTCTCAAACTCTTTACACAAATCATCATTTATCGATCCAAAGATGATGTCGTCGACATAAATCTGCATGATCCATAGATGCCCTGCAACCTCTTTTGTAAACAAAGTACTATTAACCGTCCCTCTGGTGAACCCGTTGGTCAGCAGATATTGGGAAAGCGTCTCGTACCAGGCTCTCGAGGCCTGGTGTAGTCCGTAAAGCGCTTTGTCAAGAAGATAGACTTTGTTTTTGTGCACTGGATCTGTGAACCCCGGCGGTTGTCCAACGTACACTTCTTCTTTGATTTTGCCATAAAGGAATGCAGATTTCACATCTAATTAGTATACTTTGAATCCTTTCCAAGACGCGAATGCTAGGAAGATTCTTATTGCCACGAGTCTAGCAACAGGCGCATACACTTCGGTAAAATCAATGCCTTATTGCTGACTGAAACCCTGTACTACCAATCATGCTTTATTTCTTACAATCACTCCTCTATCATCTCTTTTACACTTAAAAACCCACTTAGTCTTTATCATCATTCAAATGAAAATTTAAGAGCTTCTGTGGGTGTGACTTCTTTGTTTGTTTTCCCTTCTTGCACTCTACACAATCATCATTCAAATGAAAATTTTTAAGATTTACACCTTCAACAAGATCATTGTGTACAAGGAAATTCATTTTTCTGACATGAATGTGGCCCATCTTTCGATGCCACATTCTTGACTCCTTTTCTGTTGCTTTTGTTTTTGTCACAAAACATTGTTTCTTTTGATCTGTTGTTGTTGCGACACTCATATCCAGGACATACAAATCGTTTTCCTGGGGAACTCGCATCAACACCATGTCTTCAGGAATTTTAAAACCAGGTTTTATGATTAAACACTCATTTTTTGTAAAGTGTACTGTAAATGACTTGTCACAGATCTGTGAGATGCTCAACAGATTATTTTCAAGTTCGATAATATAGTTCACTTTGTCAAACGTTACGACTCCATTTGTTAGAGTTCCTTTACCAACAATTCTTCCTCCCTGATTTCCCGCAAATCCAACATATCCTCCACTAATTGCTTTAACATTGTTAAGCAGTGCCAACATTCTAGTCATATACCTCGAAGCTCCGCTGTCCATGATCCACTTTGAGATTATTGACCTCGTAAGCCCCTGCATACATCAAAGAAATTCATTCAAACAATGAAGCCCATGATTTCTTTACCTTTGGAACACTACCAAACACAAGATCACATGACACATCAACTTTCGGAATGTTAAAGATGACGTTTGGAACAGCAGGTTTGGATTTTGGTTTTAAATATCCCTCCTTAATTGGTGGAAATTCCTCAAGCAACCTGTCTAGTTCAAATTCCAGTTTTTCAACATCATTTTCAAAAACTTTTGATTCAGATTTTAAAACAATTTCCATCTTCTTCTCTTCAACTGATTATTTTGATTTTGCCACCCATGATTGGTTTTCAAAAATTTTCGTCTTCGGATAAACCTTTGAAGTCTTTTGGATTTTCGAAGATTCGCCTATCTCAAAAGTTGATTTCGGCTTTTCTTCAGACTTCAAAGATTCACCTCTTTTTAAAATTCGAACGGGGGAAATCATTGGTGTTTTGCCATTAAAATCAGTTGAAATTTTAGGTTTGGGTTTTTACAAAACTGGTTTCTCAAGCTTTTTCATGCACTGCTTGGCCATGTGACTAATTTCATTGCAGCTGTAACAGATTCTTTTGTCATACTCGACAAAAGTTGATCTGTAGGTCTCCTGTCTCAACTTCTTCGCTGCATTGAAATCGTCAACGGCTTTTTGACTAAAGATATAATCCTTTTCATCAACAGTGTTCTTACCAGCAACAAAAACATCACACAACTTTTCCTTTGGTTTTACCTCATTTTTAGCCATCTTCTTTTCAAAACCGACACCCTTCTTTTTAAAGTTGTTACCTTGTCTTTTGTTGTGTCCATGATTACCCACCCACTCTTTCTTTCCTGAGTTGTTTGGTTGTTGCTTTACACAAGACTTTTTCGGTTTTGAAAAAAATGTGTTGTTGTGAACTTCTGAAATGTCAATCTCAACCAGTTTAAACACCTTCTTAACATTTTATAATCTGGCATTTTGAATTGGATACTCAAAATCAGAATAAAGTTTGTCAGTTCCGGTCATTGTGTAAACCACAATGATCGAATCATCATTCACAACTGTATCTGATTTATGAACTTATCTAAGAAGTTACCATCTTCTTCAAAATCAGAAATGGAGTTTTCAAAATGAGTTTTCACAGTATCAAACTCCGAGTTATCACTTTCTTCATCTAACACTTGGTCAACAACGGTTTTGATCACATGTGACTCATTATCAGTGTCAGATGGAGAAAATGTAACATCAATATTCTCAGGTAACTCATTCTCAACGGTTCTCAATTTGAGATTCAATGCAGCTTCCACCCCATCTGGATATTTTTGTGTATAATGATTCCACATTGGGGGTGGAACACTGTTGAAGGCAGGTGTCGCATCAGGTTGTTGCGGAACAATTTGATCAATCACATATGATGAAGCAACATAACTGATTAATTTTTTTATCAATTCTTTCATTTTCAATTCTCATTAATTCTAGTTCCTTTTTCAACGAAGCAATTGTGTCCAAATGGATGTTAATTTCCATCTGTTTATCCATGAATGTGGATTTTAACAAACTTGTAGCTTTATCATTTTCAAAACTTTCTTTTTGGATCATTTTGATTGATCGTGCCAAAGTATCATATGCTTCTTTTACCTCACTTAGATCATATTTTACTTCATCAGTATATTTCTTCAATTCTTGAAATTGTTTGTCTTTTTCAAGACAATCCATGCAGGGTTTTGAATTGTTTTTGCATGGAATTTCAAGAATTGAATCAACCTTTTCAGAAACCTTTTCTTCGTTATCAATTTTAACATCCGGTTTACCAAACCCATCAGACTCTGACTCAGACTCTTCTCCTGATTTGATCTCCTCATTTTCTGATTTTTCGTCAGACTCCTTTTTGACTGACTCCATATCGACAGACACATTTTCAACTGACTCTGTTTCGACAGACTCCATTTCTACAGATTCTGTTTCTACCTCTTTCAGCTTGCCCATCAAAGCTTTGTCAGCAATTTCCTTTAGAGTCTCTTCATTCATTTCTTTAGAAACGTCTATTATCTCTTCAACTTGAGCTTTCTCAGCGTCGTATTGTGGACAGAATCCTGTGGTTGGCTCACTGAAAAATCCTGTAAAAGAGTCAAACATGTTAGGAGGCATTATTGATTTGAAAGAACTAGCAATAATCTCCTGTTCAGATTGATAGTAGTAAACTTCTGCAGCTGCTTCTTCAAGATCGGCCAAACTTTCTTCAGACATGACTTCACTGACTTCTTCTATTTCAACAATGCATTCCGGTTCTTCCACAATCTCTGCCATCATGGCCATACCCTCACTACCAGGGATATACTTATCCTAACTAAAACCTTCTGCAACCTTCTCATCATCTTGATTGACTAAAAGAGTTTTTTCAGGCTTGTTTTCGATCTGAGGTCTTTATGTGAATGGTTGTTGACTTGTCTTGTGATAGATTGCTTGTCTGTAGTAGTCGTTTGTGAATGGGTTTTGATGGTTGTTGACTTCTCGGTTTGGACATTCACGTTTGAAATGCCCCTTCTCTTTGCATTTGAAACATGTGACTTTTGATTTATCAAAACCAAGCTTGCTATCTGGTCCTGAAAGACTATTCCGACCAGTTATTTCCATAAATCTTTGAGCTCTCCTCACCAAGATTGCCATTCCCCATTTGATATCGATCAACTCCAGCTCCTCTGGATCAATCTGATCATAATCTTCCTTAGTCATATCAGGGTTCCCAATTCTACCTGCAACCAAACTTTCATAAGATTCAAGAACTGATGCAAGTAGTGCAATATGTTGTTTGGCTGCTGACTCTATAAACTCTTGGCCATTCTTGATGTTCACTGCTATGTTGCACCAAATTCCTGGACCTTGACTTTGACTGTTTGATCCTGACGAACTTTGGGTATAAGATTGATCTGGTGAGTTTTGAACCTTTAGATTTGGTTCAAAACTTGCAAATGGTGAACTATTGTTGCTTGATGTGCCAGGTGAAACTCCGGATGTCGAATCAGCACTAAAAGCTATCTGGATCTTTGGACTTAGATTCGATGTTGCTGGTGAGTTTCCTTTGTAGTACAATGAAACGTCTTGTTGTACACTTGAAGACTTCATTTTTCTAATCTTTTTCAACTCAAGCTCATGTGATTCAATCTTTTCAATGAATGTGCTAAGATTGAATCTAACATACTCTAAGTTTTTTTTAACACCAACAGATATGTGCCCCATTCATCGTACGGTAAAGCATCCGCCAACTTATCAACCATTCTTCATCCATCTTGGTTATGTTCAACCTCTTCATCTCAACGACCAAATGACAATATCTCTCGATCAACTAGTTTGTTCTCTCACCCTTTATACCTGTAAAGATATCAAACTCTTTCTTCAGCAAAGCTGTTTTGCTTTTTATCATAGACACACTACCAAGAAACTTTACTTTCAATGCATTCCAGACCGACTGTGAGTTATCCTGATGTTGAAGCAAGACTATGATATCCTCTTTGATAGCTTGTTGCATGATACTCATCATTTTCTTTTCTACTTTGAAACCTTCTTGTTCAAGTGGAGTTAAACTTCCGATAGTTTTCTCTATTCCCGAACCATTCGTTGGAGGAACATACTTAGACTCGATTTTCATCCAACATTCGAAATGGTTGGCTTGCACCCAAGTCTTAAACCTTTCTGACCACCCAGCATACTCATCAATGTTCATCAACTTCGGCGGTTTCTGCATTGTACCGAGTTCATTTTCCATGTTCACATTTTGCACGATACTAGCTGGGGTTTGAGATGATGTCATTCCCCCTCCGGCAAACAAGTTGTAAAACTCTTGGTTATCCATTTTACGAAAATAGTTTCGGAAAAATTTTCAAGTTTTAGAAAAACAGTCACTTTCAAACGAAATACCTTCTACACACAAAATGAACTTTCGAACGTAATCACACAAACAAAATGGACTTCAAGCAAAATCAGTTTTTCAAATGAAATCAGCTTTTCAAACGAAATACCACTTTCATGCGAAATGAAGTGCCATTTCGTACGAAATCAATACAAAGCTTCTTTTCGTGCGAAATACTCAAACAGAATGATGTTTCAAACGAAATGAGTCATTTCGTACGAAATGAACTCAAATTTTCAAACGAAATAAGGTACATTCACACAAAATGAAGTTTTTGGCCCATTTTTTTGTCACTTTTAGTCTGAATTTAGGTTTGATTCTTTCAAGGATTTGTTAAAAATGTATTTTACACGTTATATCAAAAGATCAGTCCATTTTGTCCGTGAATTTGTCCAGAAATCCAAGAATGAGTAGAAAAACAGAGTTCTAAGCACTAATTCAAACGAATTGACTCATCTTGAGCTCTGATACCACTTGTAGGATTGTTTTGCGACCTATATGAGTTGTTCAGAGTCAAATCTAAGTCGTTTGAAAGGCGGAAACAGTCAAACAACTGAGAATCAGTGATAGAAAGGTGTAGAAACAGAGAATTATACTTAAAACAGGCTTTTCATTGATTTTCAACTTGATTACACGGTGAGAATTGGGCAGCACTTCGTTACACGTCTCACTATTTCGTACCAAATGAAAAATCCAAGTGCCATATTTATAGGCAGATGATTTCGCACGAAATGGCAACATGCCATTTCGTACGAAATAGCAAACTTGCATTTCGTACGAAATAGCCAAATGCCATTTCGTGCGAATTGACTTTCAAACATACATAAACTTACATTTTTGACATATTTAGCCCTATTACAAGCTACCGACATGACCTAGACTGTTGACGTAGGCGATAGACATCGTGCACCAACAATCCTAAACTTTGAAAATCTTAGAGGCAAGAATCTATTAATAACTTCCTAATACAAAACAAGTGATCGGATTAAATAATCTATATATGACTGAATTATAGTAAATAAACTACAAATCAGTAGGATGGGAACCCTAGAAACATCTAGACATATGCATCAATTATGGATATTTCATGTGAGTTTGTTTAATCAGGAAAAAACATATGAGTTTCTCTGATGTAACAAGCCACAAATAATGCAATAAACCAAAGAAATTACAATGAATT
Organism: Helianthus annuus; assembly: GCF_002127325.2. Taxonomy (NCBI): domain Eukaryota; kingdom Viridiplantae; phylum Streptophyta; class Magnoliopsida; order Asterales; family Asteraceae; genus Helianthus; species Helianthus annuus. The sequence goes on along the minus strand of NC_035443.2, from coordinate 176,272,356 downwards.
GTATGTGCAATTGTATGAAATTTCATGAAGACGTTTAGTCAAATATATGGCCATTAAATGCATGATGAATCAAGAATAAAGGTTGACTAATGTTGGAGAAAGTTGGAACCAAATAACTAAAATTTTGTAAAAGCATGTTATGTTTCTTTTGTCTAAATGATAGTGAAAATTAAGTGAACGAAATACAAACCTTGGTACCCCCTTTATCGAGGGCTTCATTGCTTCTGTGTCAACTTGCCACTGAAAACACATGCTGGAATCATATCAAAGTTCATGGTGAATAACTGAATTCAGCCTCAAAGTAGACAAATGGATTTTTTTTTAAAACGTTAGTCTTGGTGCTATATATATGTGTGTATCTGCACATAGTTTAGCTAGTTTCCCATTTTATAATGATTGAAAACATCCCATAATGTGTGTTTCAGCAAGAGTACCATGTCATTTTAGACCCCTTCCTGCAGCCTAACGTTTAACTTTTTGTATAAAATTATTTTCAAGCTCAAGCTCGTTTTTTATACAAGTTTTTTTTAGTCTCGGACTAGAGCTTGTTTAAGCTCAACTTAATTCGAGTTTTTAGCGAGCCGAGTATCACGTAGTTCACAAACGGCTTGGCTCATTTACACCCTCATGCTTAATGTATCTTAAGGGAGTAAAAGTAAAGTATCTCTTCAATAGCAAATATAAGAAGTTTTACCTAGGAGCAAGCTTCTGAACTTTTGTCTAAAAGCAACCCTAGGAGCAAGCTTCTGAACTTTTGTCTAAAAGCAACAGGTCTGTTCATGTAGAGTCAGTTGATTCTGTTTCAAATGCATATGAGGATCAATTCCTCCTGTAGTATCACAAGCCTTTATGAGTGTTGTCATGATCTTATTATCCAATAAGCAAATTCCAACTATACAACGAAAATATTAATGTGAATCATTATTGAAAAACAAACTTTAGCTTGGCATAACAATCTGATCAGGCCATTCATTGCCATATCAGAATTCTAAATGAGTAGAAAACTTTTAAGTGTTGCTTTATCTATGCTCACTTTAAAGCTCAACAAAGATGGCCACAATACTAATTATCAATTTGTCACTTGGCATTATAAGAGAAGCAAAAAACTACTGTTTTATTAAGAAAAAAATAAAAACAATGCTGCTTATAATATATGTTTAGCAATTGCTCGAACAATTAGGATTCGATTTATAGCAAAGGAGACACCTTGTTCTCTTGTAACAATTCAGTGTCAAGACATCTTACTTTACTCTATCTCTATGTAGCATATCATTAGACAGGTTGTGTGCAAAGAAAGCAAAAAAACCTAACAATCTCCAAATATCTAGATATAAAGTAAACCACACTAAACAAAACAACTTACAACAGAAAATTTCAGAACTAAATCGAATGGAAATAAAAAGAAATCAAGAAGAGAGATTGAACTTATCTTAATGAACGAGGTCGGTTTCCACCAGAGCTATAGACCGAGACACTAATTTGCGTTGATCAGTTTAGGGGGAAAAGGTGGAGAGGAATCCTAGATCGATTAGGAAAGGGAGAAGTGAGCAGATAGGGTTAGATGTAGGGGAGTTAATTTGGGTGTGGGGGAAATAAAAAATTCAAATCATTGAGAGGGAGTGCTGGAGCGGGAATTAAGTTGGAGAGACTTTTCATTTTTTCCTAACTTTACATATATATTGTATTAAAAATATAAAACTTGGATCATTTAATTTGTAAAAATTTTGAAAACTTTAATTTCACTAACCTTTATTTAAACTTTAGTTTTCTAACTCAAAAAAATATTATAACCTTTCTTTAAACTTTAGTTTGCTAATTCGAAAAAAAATATAAAAGATAGAATTAAAATTAATAGAAAATGAAATATTCTATAATTTAGATAGTGAAATTAAATTTATATCTTTTTTAGCTTATAATATAATAAAATATGGTTATAAAATAATAAATATTAACTTTCTAAAGCCAAACTTAAATTAATCCTTCATCCCTTAGACTACGGTGTGAGAGGGCATGAAGATGGGGCATTAAGCATCATGTGTAAGGCATGTCAGCAAAGAGGTGTGGTAAAAAAAAACACAGGGTGGTATTGGGCGTGAAAAGGACCCCACTTTTATTATATAATTCTGTAATGAGTCATATAGTTCATGATATATCGTAAGTGCATTAACTTGTCGTAAGGATTACCAATTAATCATTATAGTTTAGTGTTTTCTTTAAATCATCTTAATGAGTTATATACACATGTGTCACTATGTTTAACAACGCTTCACCACTTTTGGCTAGGGATAAGCTCGATATGAGTTGCATTAACAATAACTTATGGGAGACTAAAAATTAGTCTTCAATAAATGTCTATACAAAAGACATTTGAGGTTAATCATTAGTTTCCAATATGGTTTCTTAATGGAATTGTTAGGATTTTTTTAATCCCTTAGCATGTTTACTTATAATAGTATAATACCACTCGATTATTAGAGACAAAATATCACTCCCTTGCTTATTTCAACTACATAACTTGTTGGAGACTAAATATCAGTCCCAAATAAGGTCCTTTTACAAGATATGTGAAATCGATTTTCAGACGCCAATATTTTTCTCAAAATTACAGAATTTACGTCAAAAAGTTAGAGACTAAAAGTTAGTCCTTGATCCTTTTTCGTGTAGAAAAGGCGTTCAAGACTGAATATCAGTCCCTAACTCCATACATTTTAGAATATTAAGAATTGAATCTCTAATATTTTCCTTCCATGTTTGAGACTGAAGATTAGTCGCCATACATTTGGGTCATTATCTTCTATGTATCTAGGACTGAAATTTAGTCGCCAATAAGTTTCCCTCCAAAACCTAATAGTGCCTAAATTTGTTTGGGAGTGAAATTTAGTCTTAGATAAGGTACTAAAATATTTGCAACTAAATATCAGTCCCTAAAATTAGTCGCATACAAATCAGTCTCCGATATTATCAGTGAGTGACTGATAAATCAGTCCCAGATAGTATGTACAGAGGAGACTGACTGATATATCAGTCCCTAATAGTTTAGTCTCTGACGGCCACTTTTCTTGTAGTGTAACACGTGTGCATTGTTTAATTTTAATAGATAATAACCAGGAGAACCACCAGGAAGCTAAAGTATTACCTAAGTAAACAAAGTGAGTACACTCTCTTTTTGTAAACCCTTTTTGTGAAACCTTAAATGTTTTAAATTATAATAAACAGTGATTGAGTCTATGTGTTCTACAATTACTGTCGGTATGCTGGGGTTTTGTACATTACTTGAAATCTGTTACTATTGGACAACGCGTTAGCCAACGAGTAACATGACCACAAGTCAGGAATTGACCATACTGAATGAGTAACCGTGTAGATAGAAACATTGTAATCGCTCTCAATATTGTGAAGTTATTTAAACTGTTTTGATTAAACTGGGATGTACTCGCCAGTATTTCTTGCTGATAAACCTCTTTAAAACGCGTTTAAGGTAACTTAATGTGAAAGCTATTAGAAGCCTCTAGCTATAAAAGTTACCTAAATAAAAAGGATTTTATGTTTTCAATAAAATAGGCTTTTATCCCGATAAATGTATTGTAATGGAAACTTGGGTTTTATCCAATTTGTTTATTATAAAAGTTTGGTATTTTTAAACTCTGATAACATTTCCTAACTACGGTTCTGATGTCTCATTTCTGCTGCCAAATTAATAAACACCGATACCACTAGCACTGTGACAGCAGCTCCCGCGGTCGCCCGCCTCCCGGGGCAGGGGTCGGGGGTTGCGACAGTATCCATCATTGTCTTGAACCAGAGAAAAAGACAACAACTGATTGATGAGGAAGATGAAAAGAGAGAAGCTGAAATCAGAAAAGAGGCTATCAGAAATCAGTTACGATATGGATTGGATGATGCTTCGTTGCAACTACAAACTCAAGTTTCTTAAACACTTAAAAGGTTGGCAAGCAGGCCTCAATCGCCAAACTCCTCTCAAATAAAACTTCTCCCAAGATACCCATCAGACCCAAAAATACTAAAGTGGAAGTCTGACAAACAGACCCATATATTGACTTTGCTCAAGTCTGATGGTAGTGTTGAAAAGATATCAAGGGAGAATGCACTTGGTCTGAATTCAGTTGACTTCCAAGATCTTTTTAACCTTCAGCTTGATAGGGATGAAGATGATACTGATTCCTTGGATTTTGAGCTCCAATTCAAAGGGCAAATCTGGGAAAGGTTGATGAGAGAATAAAGATCTGCTGATTTCTAAATTCTGCTGATTTATAAAGGTTGTTATACACAAAAATCTGCTGAAGCCTAAAGTCTGTTGAAGACCTATCATCTGTTGAAGTCAAAAGGAGTGCTGGAAGTCAAAGGCCTGATCAACCTTGATTTAGCTTTGGTGAAAGTTGTGAGGCAGGTGATTGTGTGTTCGTAGTTAATGTTTGTTGAAACTTAAGTTGTATTCAAATTCTATTAAGTTTGTTAGACATCTTTTATATGTACTTATGTCTATAAGCAGTTTATATTGTCAATAGATGGGTACTCTGTTTTTTGGAAAAGAGAATAGAAATAATCGTATGTAACTGATATATTAACTGATGATCTATGTTTATAGTTGTCTTTTAGCTATAATAGAAAACACTTTTGATACAATATCTATATACCTATCTATACTTTCTATTAAAATGTGTTATGTATGGTTTTCTAAAAACCACCCGTGTTTGCACACGAGTCTTACCGCTAGTACTATATAATAAAAGAAACCAATATGCGACACGTGTCATTTATTGAAGACCTCTAATTTTTTATTTTCCCGTTTTTTTTTCTGTATTTATCTTATATTAATTAAATAAAAAATAAATTAATATTAAATATTATCTTATCGGATAGAATCATTCTATTTTTCTACTAAAATATTATTTTCAAATTTAGATTGTTAATTTAAGATATCTTTAATAACACAAAACAATAATCTTAAACTTAAAAAAACAATAATACGTTAATATCAAAAATTAAAAGTAGAAATGAAATACACAAAATAATTATCAGACATTAGACCAAATTTTAAAAAAAAACCACTAATTAGGAATAGAAGCGAATAATTTAATTCTGTTTTTATTTTTCAAATTGGGGTTGTAATCAATTTATATACTATTAATTTGAAACATTTGTGTGCATGTTTGGTTGTAAGTTGTGCTTAAATACTTGTACCTTAATCAAATATAGGTTCTAAGTTGTGTTTAAGTGGTTGTACCTTAATCAAATAATAACGGTTTCATTACCTTACCAAATTCTATATGTTTTGTATGCATGTATGGTTGTAAATTGTGCTCAAGTGGTTGTACCATAACCAAATAATGGTTTCATTATCTTACCATATTCAATCGGTTTGATCTATTCAAAGTTGTGTTGTTTTATTTGTAAATTATTATTTATAATAATCTAATTCATTTAGCCAAAATCTTGTATAAATATAATTTGCAACATATTGATAAATGGTTGTTGTAATGTATGCATTATGGTTTGTATAGTGGTAATGATATATATTATATATAGATTACAATTAACCTGTCAAACGGGATAAAATAGACGAGGGTTCATCTTAACGCGCGAGTCCTAGATCAACTTAGTTATTTTATTCTATGTTTTACGTTTCGGTTTAATTTCTTCGCATTAACACCGCAGCTTCATTATCGGTGGTCACTGATAATAGTGTGGCATTAGTGCTCGTCCCCGCCGCAACGCGGGGATGCTTAATACTAGTTTGAATTAAATTGAAACAAAATTATGGTTTTTAAATTGAATCCAATAACATATTCAAATTCGAATTATATAAATATATATTTTTTATTAGAGTTAATTACATAGTTAGTCCCTGTGGTTTGCACAAAATAACATACTTAGGTACTAATAGTTTAAAATCACCTACTAGGGTATTAACTTTTTATTTTGTAACGTTTGGAGGTATTAACGTTATGGATTTTAATAATCCAAACTATTAGTCATTGGTCGGTGACGGTCCCAACTTCAAAAATAACCAGTGGTGTTCCTACCTTTTCACATATTGTAAACTAATGGACATTTACTAACATAACCTTAATTTCTTTTTGTCTCCTTATCGTTTTCGGTTAAGTAAATGTGCATTGATTTACAATATATGAAAAGGTGAGACCACCATTGGTGATTTTTGAAGTTGAAATCGTTGCCGGCCAATGGCTAATAGTTAGGATTATTAAAATTCATTATTTCTTTATTTAAACCGTTTAGTAGATGGGGTTTTTAAAGTTATAACTTTTTTTATTATTTACCACACAAAAATACATTTATTCTACTCGTGTAATATACGAGATTTTTAAAAATACAAATTTCATTATTATTTGGTATTTAAAATTAGATTTAAATTTAACACGTGCAACACATGATGTTTTTTAAAAAATATAACTTTATTATTATTTAGTATACAAAATTACATTTATTCAATCCGTGAAATACACAAGGTTTTTATTGATATAACTTTTTTTATTATTTGGGATATAAAAAAGTTACATTTATTCAACTCGTACAATACACAAATACACAGGGGTTCTTAAAGATATAACTTTTTATTATATAACAATATAACATCAAAAATTACATTTATTCAATCCATCTAATACACGGGGTTCTAACCTAGTTAACCTACTAAAGTAAATCACTAATAGACAAGGGTTGAGGAAAAATACAAATATAAATAATAAAAATTCGGATATATGATCGGGTATATAGTTCAGGTAAACGGGTATGTGGTTTTGGGTAATCAGTCCGGGTATCGCCTAATTCCATACTCGTCCCGTACCCACGAATTTATAAAAAAAACTAATCTCATACTCGTCGAGCTTCAGGCATACCCATTTCATATATTTCGGTTTCAGATATACATATTGGACTGAGGTTTTTGTTACCATTTAAATTTTAGATTTGTCTAGCATGACTGTAAGTATCAAACACACCGCATATCATTGAACTGAACAGGATATTCTCAAATTCCAATTCAAGTAACTTCGATTATTTGATTATTTGGACGAAGCTTCGTAGAAATTTCTCACCGCATTACTAACTTTCACCGCATTACCATATTACCATATTGTAAATTAGGAAAATGTTTATGCATTATGGCTTGTACTTCAAGCATGGGGAGGCTTTCAAAAAAAATTTTGATTTTTCATTTCTAACCTAGAGGTTTTATTTTTTACATTTTAACCTTTTTTTTGTTTTACTTTTAACCAAAAACTTTTCATCTTTTGCAATTTAACCCCAATACATTTTTATTTTCAACTTTGATCCATGTATTTTTCATCTTTTCAAATTCTTCGTTTTACGTTTTGTTCTACTTTTGCGAGTAAACACGCCGTAACGTACGTGTGGGTTTCAAACTTTTTTCGTCTATTTTTTCCCGTTTGACAGGACCGTCACAACGCGTCTATTTTTCCATGTTTGACAGGTTCGTCGCAACGCACATGGTATTAGATCGACTTAGTTATTCTTTTCTATTTTTACATTTCAGTCTTATTTCTTCGCATTAACATGTCGCAACTGGCATACATGGTTCAACGATTTTACGTATGCTTTTTGTTCGGTGTTATTTTTTCCCTTTATGTTTATTTTATTTTTACGAACTTTTCCGGTGTTGTTGGTCGCTGGTAGTTGTGTAGCATTAGTGTTACTTGGCACGGTCTATGCCCTCCTCCCTAGCAACGCGGGGGCACTTAATACTAGTTATTAATCAAATAGTTCATTCCACCTAAATTTAATATTTTTTTTTATTTTGAAATCACAATATTATATATTATATATTATCAATTTGTAACATTGTTATGTTTACGGTTGTTGTAAGCTATGCATTAAGGGTTTTACATGTTGTATGTGTTTATGTTTTGGTTGTACTTTGACACAAGGATTTGTTTTGGGATGTGTGTAAAACCCTAGGCTAAGACTATGGGGTATGGGGTGGGGGTTGGGGCATGGGTTGGGTACAAACGCCCAAGTCACCACCCCGGGTGGGCTTGTGTTTCGGCGTGGCCCCTTGGACAGGGGTTTCAGCCCGGGCGTTGGGCGGGGCTAGCGGTCTTCCGTGGCCGGCTATCATTGGCTGGGTTGGCTAGGCTATAGGTGGCTAGGATTTAAATTTTAAAAAACAACCGTTTGGCCAAGCCAAACCCATACCCCAACTACTATAAAACCCCCCACCGCCTGTCTACATCGCTACCCCAACCCCTGGGTGTGGGAAATGAGCTTCAAGGGATGGGCCAAGTGTGTGATGATGAGCTCCTTTATATATACATATGTATGTATGTATGTATGTATGTATGTATGTATGTATGTATGTATGTATGTATGTATGTATGTATGTATGTATGTATGTATGTATGTATGTATGTATGTATGTATGTATGTATGTATGTATGTATGTATGTATGTATGTATGTATGTATGTATGTATGTATGTATGTATGTATGTATGTATGTATGTATGTATGTATGTATGTATGTATGTATGTATGTATGTATGTATGTATGTATGTATGTATGTATGTATGTATGTATGTATGTATGTATGTATGTATGTATGTATGTATGTATGTATGTATGTATGTATGTATGTATGTATGTATGTATGTATGTATGTATGTATGTATGTATGTATGTATGTATGTATGTATGTATGTATATGTGTGTGTGTTGGATAAGAAAGTTGGCTCGTTGTGCATGGCTTGGGGAGGACGCTGGAGACGGGACAGACCAGGGGGCGTGGACGTGTCTCCACGGGGCTCGAGGACCCTCCGCTGTCCCCGACACCGCATAGCCTAAGTATATTGTTAAATGTTAGTGAGATGATAACAACTAAAAAGAAGCAATACGATCGCATATATGGCAGAAAATTTTGAATAATTGAAGCAAAGTTTGACATCAATTTAGAAATCGTTAATGCATTTATGTTTTCTGCACCCAAGTTTGATGGTATGTGTTTGATTGCATGCATATAATTGTATAAGGCTCTGTGTTGTCCATTAGCGCCTAAGCCACCTCACCATTTTGTTAGTTATCCAGCGCCCCCATCAACAAAGTCGCTACTAAATCCAACCTTAAGAATATCAACAATCAAAAGCATTAAAATAGTATTTATAGAGATAGTAGGGGTGTTCACTATCTAAATTGGGTTCGGAAAACTCGAAATTCGATTTAATTCGAATCGAGAATCACTTATCCGAAATTTGAAGTATGAAATCAAATTTCAAATGTGTGATTTTCGATTCAATCTAAATACATGCATATTTCTTGTTGCATTGCGTGATTGAATTACCATATAAACATTAAGTTGTAAAATTTGTTGATGGATTAGCTAGAATGTCAAAAACCATCAAAGGGGCAGTGCTTTAGCGGTACCCGAATGATTTTCCTTAGAGAAGGATGTCGGATGGAGTCTCGATCTCTACAAAATGTCATACACGAGCCAAAAGTTTTAAACACAGTGAGCCTTCGGTTGGTTGATTTCTCCTAGAATTGGTGACGAGCATGGGTAACCTTTTACCTATGGTGTATAATAAGGGGCTGGGCTTTGTTCCGCTTTAACGCTCTCCTCCTGAGTTAACTTAATGAGGGGAAAGAAAAGAAAATAAAAGTGAGAAAGAAAAACATGAGAAACGAAAAAAACAAAATGTCTTTCCCACCATTTCCTCCCAAATCGGAAGGAAAGAAAAACAAAAGACTTTAGCCTAGTTTTCATTTCATTTCCTTTCTTAAATGAAACTCGGGAACATGACAAGTTTTATTTTTCTTTCTTTTACTTCTTTAATGAAACTTTGGAACACAAAATATTTTTAATTTCTTTTTGTTTATTTTCTTTTCCTTCGGTTAGTAAACTCTAGAACACAAAAAAAAGAATATTAAAAACCATTTTAATTTTAGAGTAAACTGCCATTTTGGTCCCTGTGGTTTAGGCACTTTTGCCATTTTAGTCCAAATCTCAAACTTTTTAAATCTGGGTCCCTGTGGTTTCACTTTTATTGCCATTTTAGTCCAAAAGTGAAATCAGGCCGGATTTCTCAAATTAAACCCTCATGTTTTATCTTTTTCCTCAGGGGTAATTTTGTCATTTTCATTTTATTATAACTGATTAGTAATTAAAAATAATAAAACTAAATAAATCATCCTATAACTTGATGTAGATGTTGTCTTCTTCCCCATCACCACCACTACTAGGGGTGAGCAAAGGGTAAGAACCTTTCGGAACCGACCCGGACCCGACCCGTACCCGGAACCATTTATTAAGTATTATGAAAACCATAACCGAACCGATTAGTAATGTAATGGTTCGGGTCCTAGGAGGGTCTCACGGGTCTCAAACCCATATGGTTCCACCGGAACCATTTATTTAATTTTGAGCATGCGACATCGTTCTACATAGTTACTGGTCGAACTACTCGCCAAAGCCCATTGACTGCAATAGTCATTGACAATTGGCTTTTGATAGTCAGCATTACTATGCAATATTGGGTTTAGGACCATTACATTACTTATATTTTTTGGAACATGATATGCAATAGTAACAGTTCGTTGGTTAAAACATGAACATAAAAAATATGAACTCAAACCAATCTAATATTAAATAATCATCATTCAAACAATAGCATAAATCAATCCACAAATCAAAAAAGCCAATTCAAATAGATCAATCTATCAAATAATAGCATATAAATGATCCAAAATCTAATAAATAAATTAAATAAATAGCATATAAATGATCGTAATATGAAATCCTAGTTGATATGGAAGAATTGTGTTTTAATATGGAAAAAATTCACTACATAAATGATGAAGCATATGAATGATCGTATGAAAATCGGTTCCTTGTGGTTCTTATCCAATACCCATGGGTCGGAACCGGAACCGACCCGGAACCATTTTGTTGAGTATTATGAAACCCGCAAACCGACCCTTCTAGAGCAAAAGGTTCGGGTCCATTGTGGTTCTGGTTCAGGTTCAAGGTTCCGTGGTTCCAGAACCGTTTTTTGCTCACCCCTAACCACTACCACTCTCTCCCCCCTTCTCACCACCGCCACCTCCTCCCCCCTCCGTTAACACCACTACTGCACCACCACCATCCCCACCGCACCACCACTACACCACCACCCCTGTCTCTCTCTCTCTCCCTCTCTCCTCTCTGCCGCCACAAGCAACACCACCACCACCGCCGCCACCTCCTCCCCCTTCTCACCACCGCCACCATCAACACCCACCCCACCCCACACCACAAAACTCTAAAAAAACCTCAAACAATTAAAAATTGATGCATTTCATTCAACTGCAGACAACAAACTTAATAACAAAAACGGCCCCTGCATTAATCATTCAAAAAACCCTAACCTAATGATGGATCTCCTTCTCGGTTTGCCACCGTCGTTGTGTCTAAAACCATCCCGTCTCCTCCACCAAACTCTGCACTCTCTCTCTCTCTCTCTCTAAATACCCATCTGTCTCTCTCTCTTCCCTCTCTCCTTTCTCTCTATCAAAGATCTACAACCAGAATAACACATACACCAAAATAAAAATACCAAACAACAACAACAAACAAAACCGTAAACTTACCTTATCATCCACCGCAACCTTAAGCTGCAAGGTCCAACTCTTCTGCTTCATCCTATACAACCTACTTATCATCGTCGCCGCCACCGACAAACTCCACACCGGACTCGTCTTAAACAAACAATAAGTCAACAAATCCAACGGAATCTTCCACCACACCCCCACCCTTCGGAATAATCTTGTTCGATTCCGTGGAGATAGGCGGCGGTTTGATCGGAAGTGGAATGGTCTAGCAGGGGAGAGAAGGTGGTGGTTGTGTTGTTCATGGGGCGGTGGTGTTCGAGAGAGAGGTCAGAGAGAGAGAGAGAGAAGAGAGAGAGTAATGGGGTGTTTAGAGAGAGGAAGTGCAAAGATTTAGGGGTGTTTGGGATTTTGTATATGTTATAATAAAATTAAAATGATCAAAATGTCCCTGAATAAAAGGACAAAACAATCAGCTTTCAACAGTCAAAATATGGGGTTTTTGTATTTTGGACTAAAATGACAATAAAATTGAAACTACAGGAACCCAAATTTAAAAAGTTTGAGATTTAGACTAAAATGGTACAAATGTCCAAACCAAACTAAACCAAACCAAACCAGGACCAAAATGGCAGTTTAATCTTAATTTTAAGAAAGACAAACTCACCAACAATTCTGTAGCACAGATCTCATGAACACTACTCCCCTCAACTCTAAGGTACGCCTCTTTAGATCTATCTATACACTCATCATTTTAATCTACAAATCGTTTATTTTTTGTGTGTTATCTTCTTAACATCGATTCACACTGCTTCGTTTATGATTAGATCTCAGCATCTATTTGTTGCTGATCAGATCGTTGTTTTATTTTATTTGGATAATTCGATTGAAATTTGACTGATTTGTTCGATTAAACGTTGAATCTTGAATGGATCTGTTGAATATCTTTCATTTTGAATTAATTTATGTTTTATAGATCTCACAATCGCAACTTGCAATTCTGATGGGATTTAGAAGGAAACGGAAAAAAACTGAAAGAATTCTCTGGTGATATAAAGTGTCTCTTCATCAAATCTAACATATCAATGACATCTTTCATGTCTTTTTCTGAATTAATTATGTATTGTTCTTTTCAGTCTGGAATCATGATGTTTTTCTCAGTTTTAAGGACAAGATACGCTCAGGATGTGAAAACCGGCAAAATTACAGGTTAATCCATACAACCTAACTAGGTTATCCACCAAGTAATCTTGCAAAGCAACCAGTTCCATTTGATTTACCACCACACGGGTTGGATAAGACTACAATGTATGGTGATGGACCATCCTTGGAGGATGATCCGTCACGTAGGCGCCACGTCATATTCTTCCCAAAGATGGTCCATCCTCTAAAACTAGAGGGCATGGTAGGATGGTCCTAGTCATAGTCCTCCACCACTTTTTATGTTTCTTTTATTTTTTTTAGTATTCTATTTTTTTTTAACATTTAACAAATATACTAACAAAATATTTTCATTAATATTAAACCCACATTACATAACATTTAACATCATTTGTTGAAGGGCTTGATTTTGGGAGATTTGAGCGAATTGGTTTGGCGAGTGTTGGAATGAAGCAAACGCATTCGATGAATATTGCGAGAATTGGTTCGGTTCTAGCGTCGGATAATATCCCGGAACCGAGAAAACATTAGGTTGGGTCGGATTGTTGGGATTATTCGGGTTGTTCGGAGTGTTAGGGTTGTCCGGGTTGTTGAACGGATCCATGAAAAAGTGTAAAAAGGTTTATAGTGGAAGAAGGTTTATAAAATAGTGGAAGAAGGTTTATAAAAATTATGTGAGAGAGAGATGAAATTTTGGGGTTAATTGGGTGATTGAAAGTGAAAATGGAAGGTAAATATATATATTTTAAAATTGTGACCGTTTGTTTTTTCTCAAAATTAGGAATTTTTGTTCTTTTTTTTATCAACGGTCGAAATCATAAATGATGGGCCCCACTTTTGGACCGTCTCAAACAGCGAAGAAGAGACGGGGAAGCCGGGACGTGGGGGGGGGGGGGCGGCATGGTGTTTGCTGTGTCGCCGGTCCAAGACGGTGTGGGGACGGACCCCATACCGTGTAGCCTAATGGTGGGTCGTTGGGGCTCCAACATTCTTATGATTACCAGTTCAATACAATGTTGGCTTAGAACCAGAGTATGATATAATATTCAACGATAAATATCGAATCTAGTTGGCACTGAATTTTATACATTGCATACATTTTAACCATTAAATAGCATTGTATAATTATAATATATATTATACCATATATTAAATGGCTTCGAATTTAATAATACTAATAATAATAATAATAACAATAACGTTAACAATAACGTGACGTTTCATACTTTCATGTGGCGGTTACACCGTATCAACATGTCTTTCCCTTTTGTGCACCTCTATCTGACCCATTTAGACTTGGCTTATGGCCCATATAAATACTAAAGTTATTTCCTTCCTGCACCTTACAAGAAGATAGAGAGAGAGTTCCCTGAGTGTCATTGAATATTCAAAAAATATGCAGAAACAAATGAGCGAAATGTGGAGAAAGGGGAAATCCCTTCTTCTCACGATATGTCTGCAAGAAGATATGGTGGTTTGGGGCAAAAGCAAGGAGCAGGAGCACAAAGATCCATCCATTTTTATGGATGAGCATACAACACCCGAAAACCAAATATTGGGTGAAGAGTCGGAGACAAATTGCAACGACCAGGTTATTGCTATCAAAACATCTGATGAAATTTGCGATGAACATGATGAGATTCAGCCGGCTAATGTTTGATAGGCGTGTTCGGGTTCGGCATGCATGGGGTTGGGTCGTATCTTTATTATTTGTTTTGTTTCTTTTAGTTAAGTGTGTGACTAATTATATGTTTACCAAGTTATTGTTAATCACAGTAGTTTTGTTTGTTAATTATGATTTAACAATTATATGTTTACCATATCGATCTTCCCTTCTTTAAAACCACTTCCATCACTTAATTCGAATCACACTCGCTCAACTTGAATTACATTTAGGTTTATTTTTTAATTTCATACTCTTGGTGATTATTTCAAATACATTTAGGTTTAATTTTTAATTTCATACTCTTGAATTGCTATCAATATTTGATGATGCTACAGAAACAAAATTTTAGTAAACAGGAAACCTTCAATCGAAATTATCAATATGGTTGCTATGGAAACAAAATTTTAGTAAACCGGACAATCAAACTTCAACCGTCAAAACACTAACTTTTCCAGTGCCGGTTTCGAAACCGATCTTCAAGTCTCAACCGTCACGGTTCAACAAGAAGAAACGGATGTTGATGGGTGTAGTATTGCAGGGGGTTCGGGATGAGTTATGGGCGAACGGTGTATAAAACGGCGATGGGCGCAATGACATATGCATCTAAGCAATGGTGGAGCTTGACCAAAAGCTCTGGAGGGACGGAAAGTCATAGGACCCATTTATATATTGCATATATACGAGTAGACGTCACCCGGACGTTACGGCGGGTTGTTGAATATGTATTCATTTAGTATCATTATATGAGACGCGAATATTCTTAGTGATAAACAAATATTGAACTAAAATTTTGGTATCGACTTGTCACGGTTCAAGAAGGAAAAAAACGACAAACATGGAAAAGGCATACGTGTGAATCGATTGGACAAAGATGGATTGGTTTTGGTTTACGAATGGAGTTTGAAGGAGTGAGAACATGATCCGGGATGTTAAAGGATTTGGAGATATGGTTCCGGTTGAAGCGGTTCTTGATTTACAAAGTAGAGACACGTTTTAAAATCAATCTGGTTGTTTTAGAATTGTGAAGTAATTGCTAGTTGTGTTTTGAGCGAGAATGGTAGGGGTTCGCAGAGGGAGACAACCGGCGAAAAAGTTGGTTAATAGTTGTAACTAGGATTTAGCCATGCCGCGCTTTGCGGCGGCAAAACCATATATTCATGTACTCAAAGTAGTAAATCAACAAAAGTATTATCAACTCCAATACAATAAAAGAAAATCCAAGTGTATTATGTGTTTGATACAATGTACATAGATGGTTGCATATTCAATATTTTCCAGGTATTAGTTATATAAAGTTATGTGAAACTCAACAGATCCCTTGTCAAGGCATTAGCATATGACGATCATTCGCACCTGATCCCGGATAAGCTGATATATCCACCCTTCTTGATTATCTCTTCCCATCCCAGTTGTTTTCTATTTTCTCATGAATCTGTTGTAAACAAAATGAAGATCAATGAACTTTGGAACCCTAAAAGTGTATAAACCAGCTATACAAAATGGGTTGAATTAAGAAGGAACTGGCAAGTAAGGTTTTGAATTAATATGGGTTGTGATTTTTATAATATTCCTTAAATAACCTTATCCTTGATTTTGTCCAAACCACAATAAAAATTGCCCTTGCGGTAACAACCGACCCATTTGTGAGGTTACATGAATATACTATACTATATAAATAAGTTGACCATTTACGATGTTACATGAATATCCTATACTATAAAAATAAGTTTATGGTTTGCAATGTTACATGAATATGCTATACTATACTACATAAATAAGTCTACTGCTGCACGATGTAGCAGTATCCTACATAAATAAGTCTTATCACTAAAAAAAATATAATAACAAAACATAACCATTAACCATCATGCTGCACAAATCCAAAGTTCAATAACACAATACAAAAGCATATAATATTTACCTTTGCAGTTGTAAAAGCTGCAACAATTCTTTGAATCCCTGGCAAAGGAAAATTTTTGTTTATATCACAATGCAAACACATAAGGTTTGATTCATAAGACTATAGAAGATTAGCATTTTTATAAGCCACCCTAAGACTCCTGTCTTAAACAACACAACCTATAGTATTTACAAAGCAACGTTGATAGACAATAAATTTATTATTTTTATATTTGACTATTTCAACATTTTGAGTAAAAAGCCATAGCCAACATCATATGTAGAAAGAGACATTGATGTAATAAAAGTGTGTTCTTTCTATTTTATAACTGACGTGAAACTAAAAGCATTATGAGTTGGCATGTGGCGAACTTTTTGCTCAGTAGTGCCCGGTATGTAGTTTTTGTATAGAACTACCAGTAGGCTAGTTGAGTCAAGTCCCATGTATTTCCTATTTAAAGGCCATCTCGATGCATGAGAAAGTTTGATCCAAGTCTTCCCTCTAAACTTCTTTCAAGTCCTTATCTTATTTCTTTAGCCATTTCAAACACTAATTGATCCACATCATTGGTATTAGAGTGGTCTAGATCCAATGGAAAACCGAAACTCATCAATGTCGAATTCCAACAACAAACCCACGTTCGTTTTGTCCAGCATGACACCATGTTCAAGAGGCTTTTGGCTGAAATGCAGTCTCTCAACACTTCTATGCGGGCCGCACGAACAGCAATCTATGGGGTTCTAGGGTTCTCCATCGGGCGACGGAGCATCTCCTATCACCACAAAAAGAACCCATGACATATACGACCCCGCCCCATGCATGCCGACCCGTACGCCCAACCCAGTACATATCACAAAGAAACTATAACCATAGATTGTAGCAAAACTCCTGAACCAAACTCTTATTCCATCTCTGCAGATAATCCTATCAACAAATATACAAAGCCCTAATTAAACAAATAAATCATAAAATTCCATGATGAATGGCATGAAATAGATGGATAAAAGAAAAAAAAAGATTCAAACAAAATCCCAAATTATCAAGTCTACAATCAATGAACATTAACCAAAACACAATAAAGTTAAACGATTTTCTTTAGATTCCTCAGACGAACGGATGAATTAGTAACATATCTAATTCAATTGAAATGGTAAAATCATTTCCCTAAACATGCTTCAAATGATTTATCAAGAAAAAACCAAGAAGATTGCATATAAGCTATTTAATATTTTCTCTTAAAATTAGGGTTCAGTCGTTAAAAGAGATGCATACAGTAGGGAATCGGGCACGTTACCGCTAACGATGCGCTTTAGCAACCAACATTGCAACATTTAGAGACCCAATTCTTGGAACCCTAGCTCTACCGCCGTCGACGCCGGTTTGGTCGATGGAGATGAGTACTACGATGACGGTGATGATAAAGAAAAGTAAAAAAGTCAAGATCTTTGTCCATGAGCCCCAATCGGAACAACAACCATATTTTTCGTCTCTTCTTCGGTAGAGGCGGGGGTGGAACTCAAGCTTTTTCATGAATAGAGTTTATCTTGTAAATGCTTTGGAAGAAAACATGTGACCGCCACCGGACAACTCAGGAAGGAAGGACGAAGGGAAAAAACATACAAAAGTAAAAGAGTCAAAATGTAAAAATCAAAGCAGGGACCAAACTTGTAAATGGAACTGACATTGTACTTTAAGATTATATAAGACTGGAAGGTATGGGGGCCGGCTGATGCCCGGCGCCGGACCCCCACACCGCCCCCCTGGGGCTCGGCCCATCACACCCGGCGACCCACAGCCGGGTCAGCCGATCCATTTGGTTTGAAAAGTAGCCGTTGGCAACGGCATTATTTAATTAAAAAAAAATTCCCTTTTTCTATAAAATCACCTATTTTCACCATTATTTCCCCACTTTCAACCCAAAACCCTCTCACTTTTATACCATTTTCTCCCTACTTTTATAAAAAAAAATATCTTTTCACCCACAATGGCTTCTAATCCTTGGTGGCCCTCGTCTTCGGATGACGAAGAGGAGATGTTTTTCGCAAACGCTGTACTACGGGCGGGACAGATTCTAATCGAAGAGGAAGAGGAAGACTTCTCGTCTGAAAATGTTATTACCACACGAATACGGATTAACAGAGACCGCCAAGGTTTTCATTACAAAATTTCATTGTCCTTATTTTTTTTAACTCATACTTATATATTTTATACGACAAGAGCGCACGAGAAATTGGTGAACGATTATTTTTCGGATGAACCACTTTACAACGCCGACATTTTCAGACGCAGGTTCCGAATGAGTCGCCGCTTATTCACACGGATTGCCAATGATTTGGCGGGGCTAGACCCGTTTTTCACGCAACGTCCTGATGCTCGAAGTTATGAAGGGTGATGAAACAATGGTTAACCGGGCAGGGTTAACACACTGGTCTCGTCAAGAAGGGTTAATCCCTTCCTCTCGAGGATCGCTGGCTGGATCACCGGTGGTTGATCTCCTGCACAAGGAAACAAGCCGTGACTCGTAACAAGGAGGATGGGGTGGGGGGTGCTCCTTGTTACCACTCTCCGGCGTGAGAATCAGTAGTTTGTTTGGGTAGCAAAGTAAGATAGTAGTAGTAGTGAGAGAGTTGTGAAGAGATACCTCAAACCTGGTTTGGGGTTGGTATTTATAGCCGAGGAGTGAAGGAGGAGGATGATGGATGGACTGACGACGTGCTGCACCTTTGCAGGTGTGTCAGGCTTGTCGGTTGTGGAGGTTACGCCACGTCAGTCCATTGCTTACGTAGCTCTGACAGGTAACTGCCATTGGTGCCACTTGCACTGTGGTGTCAGTCCCACTTGTTGAGTGCATAGGATGCGGATGCGGTGCAAGCCGCATCGCTGCATGCGGTAACGTCTGAGGTTACCGCGTCTACTACTTGTGATCAAGAAATACGCGAGATGCGGTGTTGGCCGCATCGTCGTCCACGGAGACTATTTGCCTGCATCCCTTGTCGTGACGAAAATGCCCATATGGTGCGGTGCCAGCCGCACCGTTATGTTCATCTTCTTCTATGCCTAAGGTAAGGCTTTCTTGTATTGATAGAAGTGTTCACTGGATGCGGTGCGAGGCCGCATCGCTGTGAATACTTCCGTTTTCATACACCAGATGTGATGCTATGTCGCATCACTCTACCGTTCTCATGTTCCATGTAAGTCCTCCTTCGTTACTAGATAGATTGGATTCAACCCTTGTGCCGACGCGTTCTCGCATGGGCATAAGTAGGTTGTTAGCTAGTAGGGGTTTTGATAAGGGTAATGGTCACTCGCGGTCGATGCTGACGCGAGATCTGGGACCATACCCCTTCAAGTCCCCCCAGTCTAGTGTTGCTGCCACATACAAGTTGTATGTGGGAGGAGTACTGGACTATGGTGTTTGGAAGGTAGTTTGGAGTCTGGAGAAGATCCTAGACCATGTGTGGTCTTTTCTGTATGTAAATCAAGCTGGAGGTCTGGAAGGGTCATCTGACGCCTCTTCCGTATCGGTGAAGGAATTTCGTCTGATGCGAAATTCTCAGTCGATTTATGTCACCAGGTGGCTTGCCACCTGTTGTTGTGCCGAAGGTCTCTTGGAGACTTTGTTAGTAATGCTGCACAAACTTCGAACTAACCTCTGAGATGGTGGTTTGAAGGTATGCACAGGTTTTCAACCTCTGAGAGGTGGTCTTGTCTTCAAACCAATTGTTGAATTGGTGCATGAAGAAGAAAAGAAACTTTTGGATCAATCTCTGAGATCGGGATCAAAAGTAGTTGATGCTTGTAAGTGCTTTGCTCAAGCTCTATGTTCAGCATCTAGTCATGAGATGACGAGCCCTTTTTTGTTGGGTTTTCGTGTTCGTCGTCATAGCTCTCTAGTAACCGCACGTCCTTTGCGGTTACCTCGTTGCGTCATTGTTGGCCATGTTTGGTCGAACAATGTAGATTTGTACTATGGGTAAATAAACATGGTCATAGGCAAGGGTATGCCCACCATTGTTTATTCTATGCGGCCCATAGGCGGGCAAACAAAGTCATAAGCAGACTTGTTACCGCTGTTCGGACGCTTGCTGTTCGACAAGGGCTCGTTTAGAGCGCTTATCTGCGTTCGTTTTGGAGCCACTTACCTTCCCGCTCCAATACCGAGTTTGCCTTGAAGTAGCTTCGCTCGGTGATGTGGAGTTAGCTTGGCTCTTCCGTAGCAACCAGTCTGCGGAAGCTATGGTTATGTTCGTAGCTCCTCGTGAGTGTCTGCGGTTTTGCATTACCATATTCGCTCGAAACGGGTGTGTTGCTCGGATGTAGCTCTTGAAGGTTCAGGAGTCAGGGTTGCTGATGTGCGCGCGCGTACATTCCCTTCCTTCTTTATGTTAAAGAAGGTGTTCATGTACCCTCTGCGGTTGGGAACCGGACAGGAGGGATTTGAAGCTTGAAGAGAAGGAAGGCGATGCGGTTTACCTGTGTCTGAGATGCGGTTCAGTCCAAAGAACAATGCTGGTTCTGAGCATCTGACACACCTGAACGGGCTCGTGTGTGTCATGTCCGCATATTCCACATGTGCTCGTGGGTAGTGCGGATAGGTATTATACCCTCTTATAGTGTAGAGATATATATTTTTACCTATTTTTAGGGGTATGTTAAAAAACGACATGCGGTATGGGTTATGGTTTGGTACACCAGAGAAACCGCATGCCGCTTATAATTGGATAATGTAGTCGCTTTTTGTTGCATACGTGGCTGATCTCACGTGTGAGTTGGTGGAAGTTGGTGAGATCTTCCTGGCATGTGCTGAAATGAAAGGACGTTTGTACTGCCCGAGGCATTAAATGCACTGTAGCAAAGAGTGTAAACGTCTCCTATGTCAGGCGCGTGGGCGGCCACGCGCGCGTGATAACCGTCAGCGAAAACGGCGCTTGACACGTGGTGTCGCGCGATTCGTTCTTTTTGAACGTGATGATTCGTTTTCTCCCTCCGCATTAATTGCGATGGGTATATAAGGGGAAACCGTTCGTGGTTTCCCCTCACTTGTTCAAAATTTCAAAAATTTGCCGGTGAGAGAAAACTTGTTCTTTGTCTTCTCCGACGATATTTCTTGAAGTTCCGGTGAGGTTTTTAGTTTTTCCACTCACGTTCTTTTATTTCCTCGATATACCTGATGGCTGAACCGTCAAGTCCACACAATGTGGAGGGTGAAAACCCTGAACAGCCGGTAGTGGTGGAGGAAGAAGAAGAGGGAGCCGCCGGTGGTGGTTTACCGGCGTTAAAGTGGACCAGGAAGAGCTTTGATCGTCTAATGCTTGACGTTCAAATGCCCCCTGAATATGGGGCAGTCTACCCATCGGAAGGTGACACCGGTGCCGACGCTCCGGCCGGTTACGTGACCATGTGGGCAGACTTTTTTGGTGACTGCAATCTCCGGTTACCTTTGACCGTTTTTGTTGTCGAGGTTTTGGAGTGGTACAAGGTCCACATTTCTCAAATGAGTCCGTTTGGTATGATCCGGATTCGAAATTTCGAATTTACATTTCGTGCTCTTGGTATAGAGCCTACCGTTGGAGATTTCCGACGGTTTTATCAACTGACGGTGTCCTTGGGGTTCTTTTCTTTCCGTCAGCGAGAGGGTAGTCCCAAGCTGATGACTCCTCCCAAGGGGTTGACGATGTGGAAGAAGAAGTTCTTTTACATCAAGGCTGCTGCCATTGTTGCAAAGATGACGTTTCGGAACGTGACCGAGACGATCATAGCAGAGACCATTGGGGTCCCTAGTGTGAAGACGGTGGAGTGGTTTCCGCAGTTGCAGACCATTGAGTCTGTGAAGTTGACCAACACCCAGTTGTGGGTGTTGCGTATGATGTTGACAAGGAGGAACAAGAAGTCGAAGCCCGTGGTGCGGGAGAAAAGTTGTGGTACGTACTTTTCATTTGTTTAACTTTCTTATCCTTGTATGCGTTACTGACTTGTGCGTTTGTTATCAGAGGACGCTCCCGTATGGAGGATGTTTGCCCCGGATTTCCAGGGTCAGGTGGAAAAAGTTGTTTGTGCGGATGGCGAGGAGGAGTTTAATGTTATCATTCGAGATAACTTCCGGGTGCCTACTGAAGCCGCATTAGCAGTTGAGTTGCCGCGGGGCAAAGGTATGTTTAGGAATCCTTTATTTTTGTGATAACAATAATGGTTGCACTGACTCACCTCTTGCATGGTTTTCATGCAGGTGATCTTGGGGCCTTAGGGGATCCTGATGCGAAGGGTGTGCCTAAGAGGCAGACGGTGAAAGGCGTGCGTTTTCGCCAAAAGAAAATATCGGAGGTCCCTGTTGTGCCTCATTTGGTACCGCAGGCGGCAGGTATCTCTCACTCTTCTTTTCGTAGATACTTGGATTATGTGATAGTATCTGATACCCTTGAGGGTTTGGGTACAGCTGCGGGCTCGCAGTCTGGTGCGGGGAAAAGGCAAGTAGAAGAGACGGCTGCTGGTGCCGGTGGACCGAAACGTCGGAGGCTGCAGTCTAAGAGGACTGTTCCGACGTCGAAGAAACCTGCGGTTACTGTTGGTAAGTTTTGTTTAGCTGGTCTCAAGTGTGATGTATAACACGTGTTTTGACAGCTATTTGATTTTGTTTTGCAGAGCTTCAAGATAAGGATTTCTCTATCTTTGATGCTCCAGAGTCACCCCCGCATGACGCGGGTGCGGGTGTGACTGAGGAACCTACAACACCTCCTGTCAAGGTGGTGCCCGAGTCAACCGTGCGGAAGGAGGGTGCCGCAGAGAAGGTTGCGACCCAGATATTCGATACCGTTGACTCGTCCAACAATCTAATCTCTCCCAATGAGGGAGATAATTTGAGTGTGCGGTTTTCTGATTCTGGGAAACAACAGTCTGATGCAGAACCGCAACAAACTGATGCTGAAGCGCGGCAGCATGATGCTGAGCCTCGAAGGTCTCCTGCTGGTGAGAAGGGTACCGGTTCGTCTGCCGGTGGTGCGGGTTATGATGGGCCTCCAATTCAGCCTGGGGAGTCTGAGTTGGAGTATTATTATCGCACCTATACCCAGGGTCGAAGTACTGTGTATCACCGACCCCCCTGGACTATTATGCAGGGGGATGATATTTCCAACGACCCTTCGGCATGTAAGGAGATTCTGGGTGGTCTGGGCACCCCCTTCGAAGTTGAACGTGCCCGTGCCGCACCTCGTGAGCTGCGTATAAACCAGCTCTCAACAATGTTAATAGGATCTTCCATTGTGGCGAATGCCATTTTGGAAGATTACAAGGTGTTGGGCCGCCGCGAGGAAGAAGCTGCTCGCATGCGGGCTGAAGCGGAGAAGTTGGTCGAGGCTGCTCGTGCGGGTGCGGAGCAGCTTGAGGAAGATAGGGCTGCTTTTGAGAAGCAGAAATAGACCGCGGAGTGGGCTGCCGCTGCTCAGCTTAAACAGGTTCGTACTCTTGCCAAACTCCTATCTGATGAACGCAAGAGTTGGAATGAAAAGTTGTCCAATGAGCGTAAGAAGTGGAATGAATCTTGGGCTAAGCAGAATGACACTCTGTTTCGTGCTCGGCAGGAGTTGACGAACGCCAAGGCAGCGAACGTTGCCTTGGGTAAAGAAAAAGCTGCAGCAGAGGCCATTGCTGTGAAAGCGCAGCAGGCGAAGGCCGAGGCCCTAAAGGCGCTTGAAGAGGCCAAGGAAGCCGGGGCGCGTGCTGCAAAGGCCCTTGAAGAGGCCGAAGAGAAGGAGAGCCGTTCTTCTAAGGCTCTTGAAGAGGCGAGTGCGGAGCGCATTCGTTTGGATAAAGTTGTTGCCAGCCTTCAGGTATGTTTCGTTACCTCTGTTGTATATTTCCTTCATTGTTTTGAAAATGTTTATCGAGTGAACTGTTTGCTGTTTTGTGACAGGCTGAGGTTCAGGCCCGGGAGGTCGCGGTTACAGATCTTACTGCCCGCGTGTCGGTTGCGGAGGAGCGGGCTGATGCCGCTGTTGAGGCCAAGGATGCCTTGGTGTCCTCTTTTGACCAGCTGAAGGCTGACCGTGAGTGGTTGCGGACTCACGGTATCGCGCGTGTAAGTATCCGTTGCCTTTATATTTGCTTGGACTATCATCTGAGACTTATGATCTTTTTATTGCAGATTGTTGAGGCTATCATGAATGCCCCTGAGACCGCAACTGGTTTGGACCTGGTTAAGGAACGTGCGCGCGATGCTGGTTTTAAAGCTGGTTATAACCACTGCATTGGGCATATTAATGTAATATCCGCGGGCGGTTATACTGATAAGCGATCCGGGTTCCATGGTGTGGACACCGAGTCGCTTCTTAAAGCGGCCGAAGTCTCCTTTTATGATACGTCCCTTGCCTGTGTAGAGGAACTGGACAATTGTTTGGAGGCTGCGGACTATGTTGATCGCCTGCGGATGCTTTATCCGGACGCAGAAGAGGAAGATCCCGCTGGTGGCGCCGGAGGAGATGCGGGAACCAGCGGTACAAAATAGGGTTTAGGTTGGCTAGTGTGCCTCCTTTTTGTTTTCCTCTTGTATAGAATAGGAACTTTATGTAAATTCATTAAGCATCACGTGGGTGCTTGAATTTTTTGAATATAAAGTTTATTGTTCAGTTTGTACAAGTGTTTTTAATTCTTGCATGTCTGAATGTATGTACGCGTAACTTTACCCATTTGTGAATGGGGTCAAGTATACTCCATACTTTTGTCGTATGAGTACGCATCAATTCTGTTATTTACCGCGTTAGGGTTTTAGAATTGTGTAAGCTTTGTAAAAGCTTATGTATCCGGAACTCTACCCATTTGTGAATGGGGTCAAGTGTACTCCATACCTTTGTCGTATGAGTACGCGTCAATTCCGTTGTTTGCCTTTTTGGGCTCAGGGATTGTGTTAAGTGTTAACAAAAAACTTGTTTATCCGGCCGGATAAATATGCAAGTCTTTTTGCCTTCTGCTGGCCTATTACAATATTTGTGTGTGGTTACCACTTTGTATGGGTATCGCGAATGAAGATTTTGCCAATCTGTTTTTGGGATACCGCAAAATGGAACACGCATTTGTAATAGTAGTAACAAACAATAATGTATAAAATTGCTTATTTATTTATTTGCAAATGGCCTGCGGCCCGATAGGTTACATAGAGAAATGTAAGAACATGGCTTACATATAACAGCGTCGAAGCTGTTGTGCATTCCATGTGCGTGCGATAAGTTCGCCTTCTAGCGTTTGTAATTTGTATGCGCCTTTCCCTAAGACCTCTTTGATGAGGTAGGGTCCTTCCCACTTGGGGGCGAGTTTGCCTGGGCGCTCGGCATTAGATGCCTCATTGTCGCGTAGGACGTAGTCTCCTGGGTTGAAAGTACAAACGCGGACGCGCATGTTGTAGTACTTTTCAAGTTTGGATTTAGATTTGGCCTCGTTGATGGCGGCGTTTTCGCGCCTTTCCTCCAAGAGGTCCAAATCGATCTTGCGTTCCGTGTTGTTGTCTAGTTTTTCAATAGCCAACATTCTAGGAGAGGGGAGACCTACTTCTGCGGGGATCACCGCTTCTGAACCGTAGACTAGGCTAAAGGGTGTTTCCCCATTGCTTGTTTTTGGGCTTGTACGGTGAGCCCATAAGATACTTGGGAGTTCATCGACCCAGCCACGCCTGGCCGTTCCCAACCGTGCCTTGATCCCTTCGACTAGGCTTTTATTGATACTCTCAACTTGGCCGTTCCCTTGCGGGTGTGCGACTGATGAGAATATGTGCTCAATATGTAGTTCTTCTAGCCATTTCTGAAATTCGTCGGCAGCGAAGTTGGTGCCGTTATCGGTGACAATGCACATTGGTAAACCGAAACGGCAGATGATATGTTCCCAAATGAACTTTCTTGTTATCATGGCGGTGGTTGAGGCGAGCGGTTTTGCTTCTACCCATTTTGTGAAGTAATCAACCGCTACTATGATAAATTTGACCGCACCCGGAGCGTCAGGGAATGGTCCCACAACGTCAATTGCCCATTTCTGAAAGGGCCATGCGGTTGTGACGGGGACTAAGTTGTTCTTTGGCCGCAAGGTTTTTGGAGCATGACGTTGACAGTCGATGCACTTGCGCAACTCTTTGACGGCGTCCAGGTGCATGCCGGGCCAGTAATACCCGGCATTCATGATTTTGGCCACTACCATGCGTGGTCCAGCATGTATGCCACATATGCCCTCGTGTATCTCTCGGATGAGGTATGTGGCATCCTGGGGGTTGACGCATCGCAGTAGTGGCCCTAGGTATGATTTGCGGTACAAGATACCGTCTCCCATTTGATAATGGCACGCTTTGTATTGTAGCTTGCGTGCCTCTGACTTGCTTTCGGGGGTCACACCTGATTGCAGATATGCGATAATAGGTGTCATCCATGATGTTAAACCGTATTGAATGACGTTGACTTGGCGCAGGGGTACCGAAGGATTTTGCAGAATTTCGATACGTATCTCCTTTGCCAAGTGTTGGAAGCTGGTAGATGCAAGTTTTGATAGTGCATCTGCGGACTTGTTTTCGCTTCGATTAATATGTCGGATATTAAACGAAGCGAATTGGGATGTTAGTTGCAGGGCTTGTTCAAGGTAGAGGATCATGATGTCCCCTTTTGCGGCATAGTCACCGCGTATTTGTCCCGCAACCAACAAAGAATCGACGTGCGCTTCCAAGTGTTGCACGCCGAGTTTGACTGCTAAACGTAGTCCCGCTAACAGGGCCTCATATTCTGCCTCGTTGTTTGTGCTTTTGAAATCGAGGCGGATTGCATATGTAAGCTCTTGGCCGTTAGGGCTGACGAGTCGCAGACCTGCACCCGCACCTTCCTCGTTGGAGGCACCATCGGTGAATAGTGCCCATGTTTCTGAGGAGGATGGCGTTGGTGCAGGAGTTTGTGCTTCTTTGCATTCTTGGATGCGATTCACCGGTACTTCGGCGGCGAAATCAGCTAAGATCTGGCCTTTAATCGCGGGACGCGGTTTATAGTGTATCGTGTGCGCGCCCAGCTCGATTGCCCATTTTGCTAATCTCTCAGAGATGTAGGGTTTGGATAGGATCGGGCCGATCCTGTAATTGGTTAGCACTGTGATGACGTGGTTTACGAAGTAGCGTCGTAACCGTCTTGAAGTGTGCACTAATGCTAGCACCAATTTTTCCATTATTGAGTATCTCGTCTCTGGGTCGTTGAGCATCTTGCTGATGTAATAGATGGGTGTTTGAACCCCCTTTCGCTCCACTATTAATACCGCACCCACCGCGTTATCCGCGGCGGATAGGTATAATATGAGTGGCTCATCCTTGCGTGGTGCGGTTAGAGTTGGGAGTTGTATCAAACACTCCTTTATTTCCCGGAAGGCCTGTTCAGCCTCTGCGGTCCACTGGAATTGTTCTTTCTTTGAACAGCTCCGCAGGGTCTTGATGAACGGATAAGACTTAGCTGCATGGTTGGCTAAGAATCTGTTGAGTGCCGCTAGCCTGCCGGCTAGCCGTTGCATATCTTTCATCGATGAAGGCGATGGCATGCGCTCGATCGCCTGGACTTTCTCTGGGTTTACCTTGAATCCATCTTTAGTCACGATGAACCCCAGGAATTTGCCTTCTTCCATTCCAAAAGAGCATTTCCCTGGATTGAGCTTTATGTTAACGCTTCGCAGAGTTTGGAATGTTCTTTCAATATCCGTGAGCATGGTATCCTCTTCCATGCTCATGACGACCAGGTCGTCCATGTAGATCTCGACACTTTTGCTTATTTGCCCGCGGAAAGTGTCGTTCATCAACTTTTGATAGGTTGAGCCCGCGTTGCGCAACCCAAACGGCATCTTTGTATAACAGTAATTTCCGGTGGGAGTCCGGAATGCCGTTTTGTCTTCATCCTCGATTGCCATTTGTACTTGATGGTACCCTTTGTAGCAATCGAGGAAACACTTCCACCTGAATGGTGCGAGATTATCGACTTTTTCGTCGATTTCTGGAAGCGCGTAACAATCCTTGGGGCAGGCTTTGTTAAGGTCTTTGTAATCAACGCACATGCGCTAGCCTCCGGACGGTTTTTCTACCATGACTGGGTTGGATAACCAAGTCTGGTATTTAACTTCCCGCAGGATGCCTGCGGAGAGCAGTTCTTCGATCTGCTCTTGCATCGCCTGATTTTTAGCTGACCCAAGGTGGCGTTGGCCTTGGATCACTGGCTTAATACCTGGCAAGGTATTTAAGTGATGTTGCGCAATATCACGTGGGACCCCGGTCATGTCCGCGGGTGTCCACGCGAAGATGTCTTGGTTCCTGAAGAGAAGCTGCTTCAAGTGCGCTTTGGTGGTCGGGGATAAGGCGTGACCCAATGTGACCTTTTGTTCTGGGTATCTCGCGTTGAGAACCCATTTTTCTGGTTGGTCGTTGGGAGTGGGCCTTGCGACCTTGGTCGGACGTACTTCGTCCGACATCATGACGTCCCTGCGGGCATAGATTATCGCGACCCCCGATTCGGTTGGGAATCCAACCGCAGAGTGGGGGACGGATGTAATCATATTGAAATCTCCTTGGGATTCTCTCCCGAGGAGTACGTCATATCTGGAGGTGTGAGGTAAAACCATGAAGTTTACCTCTTCTGTCCTTGTGCGATTTCCGTTGGAAAGACGCACAGGAAAAGTAATCTGGCCCAGGGGAAAGACAGTTTCCCCTGCGAACCTGGTTAACGGGTAATCTACTGCTTGCAACCGATCTTTGTCCTCCTGGTCGAACTGGTTGAAGCATTGTTCGTAGATTATATCCGATGTACTGCCCGGGTCGATGAATAGACGCTCGGTGCAGTAGTGTGCCAGTTGGCCTGAAATAACGACGGCGCGCCTATCGCGCGGTCCGCCTCGGACTTTTGGAAAGACGACTTGCTCGTCTTTCCAGTCACATTCCGGCCTTCTCGCCGCTTTGCGCGGCCTGCCTTTGCCTCCGTGGATCATGTGGGTGGAAGCCACGTACATGGTTCTCTTCCCGGAGGAGGTACCTTCGCCATGAGGGGTGATGCGCTTGGTGGGTTTTTGCCCACCTGGCAAAAGGTGTTGCAGTTTCCCCTCCTTTAAGGCCCGCTCAATCTCCAGCCGGAGACTGATGCAGTTGTTGGTGGTGTGGCCCGAGTCCTTGTGGTACTCACAGTAGAGTGTGAGGTCCTGATTTTTCTTGGACTTCATTGGTTGGGCCGGTCGCAAGAACTGTGGGTCCGCAAGGAGGACCTCACTTGGCGACATGGTGATCTCGGTCCAGTTGCGGTCCCGAGAATCTTTTTTTGATGCCCGACTGTCTCGGGCGGGGTTGTAGTTCTTTGGGTCAAACGTGTTGGTTCGCGGGAAATACGGTTTGGAAATATCACGATTTCCCACGTCCCGGTTGTGTTTATTGTTACGCTTGGACCCTTGGTGGGACGTTTCGGCTTGGGGCTTTGCCTTTGCCACGTGCGGTTCAAGTGACCGCTGTGTCTGGGCATATGTCTTGACCGCGGTCATAACATCCTCCCATTTTTTGGGCAGGCCCTCCTTGCCAGAGATGGTCATGATCATCTCTCTGTCTTTGACGGCCCGAATGAAGTGGTTTCGTGCCATCTGGTCTGCCACGTCACCTATCTCCAAGCACTCTTTATTATAACGGATGACGAATGTCTCGAGGGATTTGCCGTCCCTTCGCCAGATGTTCATGACGTCCAACGAATCACGTTCGTGGCGTCGCTGCTGGCTAAAATGGGCGAGGAACTTGGTACGCAAGTCCTCGAATGAATCCAGTGATCCCACTGGCAAAGAATCGAACCATGCCCTGGCCAGGCCCGTAAGGGTCTGGGGGAAAAAATTACACCAAGTGGGTTCATTCCACTGGTCGTTGATGCCGGCGCCCATGAAGATGTTCATGTGGTCGTCCGGGTCGGTCGAACCACTGTATTTCCCAACGTTGAATGGGAACTTTGTCGTGGTGACATGGGTGTTGGCGATCCGCGTGCCGAACTTGGAATTTTCGGCCGCTGCCTTTGGTCTGTATGGTTCATTCGCAGGGCGCTTAGCCGCCCTGAGGTATGTGTTGCGGGGGTGACTGGGAGGAACGTAGTTGCGTCCTCCCGGTCTGCTGCTGGTGTCATGTGAATCCCCGCGGTAGGTACAGTCGTCAGGGTCGGTATGACCGTACCCTTCGGTGTATGGTTGTGGGCCCAATCGGCTCTGAATGCCTGGGCCGCGTCGGGAGGTTGATCGCCTCCTGTCCTCGCCATGGGGGCCAAGGCGGGTATGCACTGGTCCTCTGGTGTGGGACCCGTATGAGGAATCGTCCTCGTTGAGGGTGTGGACCGAACAGTAAGACGATCCGCGGTCTTCACGTCGGCTTCTTGAAGCCGGGCGTGAATATATCCTGCCGTCGTATTGTAAAATACGCTCAGCAGGGGTGTACGGTGCTGGGGTAGGCCCAGCTTGTATATTCGCTTCCGTACAAGCGCGGTTGTATGCTGCTGTCAGCAGGGCTGCCTGCTTCTCGTACCAGGTATGAACGGTCATGCCTGGTGGGATCACAGATGCGAACTGTGATAAGTCATGTCCAAACATAAAGGAGGGACTCCTTTGTGTGGACGTGCCAATGTGTCCGGGTTGGGAGGTCGAGGCATTGACCCCTACCGGAGGTGGGATTGGGGGATTTGGGTTATCCGCAGTGTTGTTTTGGTGATCAGTCATGATCTTGAGAGAGGGAAAATGATAGATGAGAAAATGCTAAGAGTAGCGGTGGGCGCCAATGATGAAACAATGGTTAACCGGGCAGGGTTAACACACTGGTCTCGTCAAGAAGGGTTAATCCCTTCCTCTCGAGGATCGCTGGCTGGATCACCGGTGGTTGATCTCCTGCACAAGGAAACAAGCCGTGACTCGTAACAAGGAGGATGGGGTGGGGGTGCTCCTTGTTACCACTCTCCGGCGTGAGAATCAGTAGTTTGCTTGGGAAGCAAAGTAAGATAGTAGTAGTAGTGAGAGAGTTGTGAAGAGATACCTCAAACCTGGTTTGGGGTTGGTATTTATAGCCGAGGAGTGAAGGAGGAGGATGATGGATGGACTGACGACGTACTGCACCTTTGCAAGTGTGTCAGGCTTGTCGGTTGTGGAGGTTACGCCACGTCAGTCCATTGCTTACGTAGCTCTGACAGGTAACTGCCATTGGTGCCACTTGCACTGTGGTGTCAGTCCCACTTGTTGAGTGCATAGGATGCGGATGCGGTGCAAGCCGCGTCGCTGCATGCGGTAACGTCTGAGGTTACCGCGTCTCCTACTTGTGATCAAGAAATACGCGAGATGCGGTGTTGGCCGCATCGTCGTCCGCGGAGACTATTTGCCTGCATCCCTTGTCGTGACGAAAATGCCCATATGGTGCGGTGCCAGCCGCACCGTTATGTTCATCTTCTTCTATGCCTAAGGTAAGGCTTTCTTGTATTGATAGAAGTGTTCACTGGATGCGGTGCGAGGCCGCATCGCTGTGAATACTTCCGTTTTCATACACCAGATGTGATGCTATGTCGCATCACTCTACCGTTCTCATGTTCCATGTAAGTCCTCCTTCGTTACTAGATAGATTGGATTCAACCCTTGTGCCGACGCGTTCTCGCATGGGCACAAGTAGGTTGTTAGCTAGTGGGGGTTTTGATAAGGGTAATGGTCACTCGCGGTCGATGCTGACGCGAGATCTGGGACCATACCCCTTCAAAGGGTTTACAACGTTACAAAAGTGTACTGCGGCCATTCGCCAACTGGCGTACGGGACAGTGGCCGACGCTTTGGACGAGTACTTACAGATGTCGGCAAGAACTACGCGGGAATGTTTGTATCGGTTTTGCCATAATGTGGTGAAACTGTATAGCAAAAAATATTTGCGGAAACCAAACGCGTATGATGTTCAACAGTTGTACCAAGCTCATGAAGCAAGGCACGGGTTTCCGGGAATGCTTGGTAGCATTGATTGTATGCATTGGGGGTGGCATAATTGCCCGACTGCGTGGCGCGGCCAATATACGCGAGGTGATCACGGCTATCCAAACGTGATACTTGAAGCCGTGGCATCACAAGATTTGTGGATATGGCATTCTTTCTTTGGTCTCCCTGGTTCACTCAACGACCTCAACGTGTTATACCAATCGGCGATCTTTACCGATGTCGTTAATGGAACCGGTCCGGACACACGTTTTACAGTTTCTGGGGTTGAGTATAGACGTGGGTATTATCTTGCTGACGGGATATATCCGTCTTGGTCTACAATTGTAAAGACTAATCCATATCCCGAGGACGAAAAAAGGAAAAAATTCGCCAAGCGTCAAGAAGCTGCAAGAAAATTGGGTCAATCCTATCCAGAAAGTTTAAAATTGGGTCAGTTTGCACTTTTTCTTTTATAATTATAAGGACGAAAAATCCCTACACACTTCTCTCACTTGACGGTAGTGGGTGGCTTATAAAGAAATTGGTATATACTCACGACAACATCATCGAAGATGGCGTTATGCAAAAGGTGGCGAGAAGGTGCTGATTGACGAAACAAAACAAGTGCGCTTCTTGAACACCCAAAAGTATGTTAATTCTTGCCGACGGATAAATATGGGTGGCTATCAATGATGTACAATATTAGTTGAGTATAAAAATATTATAATTAATATTTTATATTGATAATATAACACAATGCTTTTATAAATTTACATCGAAATAGTTGGTATAACATGTTCTATTTTTAAAAATAGAACTAATTTAAAGTAATGTGGTCTTTAACATGTTCTATTTTTAAAAGTTGTAATTATCAACGATGTAATTAGTATCCAACCAACATATAACATAAGACATGAATATAATACCAAGTTTTATTTTCGTTTTTTTTTTTGGGTGTCTTTTCATGGCTTAGACGGAGGCGGGTGGTGTGGTGGAAGAAGATGGTAGTGGAGGGGCGATGAAGGGGTATGGTCCCAGATCTCGCGTTAGCATAATCGTGAGTGACCATTACCCTTATCAAAACCCCCACTAGCTAAAGACTTATTTGTGTCCGTGCGGGCACGTGCGAACACAGAGGTTGAATCCAATCTGCCCAATGATGGAAGAGGACTTACCTAGAGTATAAGAACGGTATAACGATGCGGCGTCGCACCGCATCTAGTCTATGAAAACGGTGTACGCATAGCGATGCGGCCTAGCACCGCATCCTGTGTACACTTCTATCAATACAAGAGATTTGGATAACAGCAATAGTCACCACAAGTGGCGATGCGGCCTGGCACCGCATCCCACAGTCTTCGCCAGAAGGACAACGCGGGAACACGGCAGTTACCGCAGATAGCAGGCGTGAAGAACGCGGCTCCTCTTACTGTGAGGTCCGCACAATTGATGAGGTCGATTCCTCATACGGGTCTCACACCAGGGGCCCAGTACATAGCCGCCTAGGCCCTTGTGGCGAAAACAGGCGGCAATCTACGGCCCACCGCGGCTCCGACATCCAGAGCCGGCTGGGACCACAATCCCAACAAGAGGGACATGGCCGTACCGATCCGGACGACCATACGTATGGCGGGGAGTCACACGCTACTAGCAGCAGACCGGGAGGACGCAACTATGTTCCTTCCACTCAACCCCGCACCCCATATATCCGCGCTGCAAAGCGCCACCAGAACTAACCCTACAGGCCAAAAGCTGCGGCCGAAAACTCTAAGTTTGCCCCGAAGATTGCCCACGCCGATGTTACCACCACTAAATTCCCATTAAATGTTGGGAAATACAATGGTTCGTCTGACCCGGACGATCACATGAACATTTTCATCGGCGCTGGGTGCAACGGCAAGTGGGACGAGCCCAGCTGGTGTCAATTTTTCCCCCAGACCCTCACGGGTCTGGCCAGGGCTTGGTTCGATTCTTTGCCAGTGGGATCACTGGCCTCATTCGAGGACTTACATGCAAAGTTCCTCGCACATTTTAGCCAGCAGCGACGACACGAACGTGATTCGATGGATGTCATGAATATCTGGCGCAGGGACGACGAATCTCTTGAATCGTTTATCGTCCGCTACAACAAAGAATGCCTGGAGATAGGTGACGTGGCAGACCAAATGGCATGCAACCATTTCATCGTCACCGTTAGGGACGAACAAATTGTAATGACCATTTCCGGCAAGGATGGCTTGCCAAAGAAGTGGGAAGACTTCATGACTGCGGTCAAGACGTACGCCCAGACTCAGCGGTCCCTTAAACCGCACCTCAAAAAGGCACAGCCCCAAGTGGAAGGCCAGTCCTCCCGCCATGAACCTAAGCGAAACAACAAGCGCAACCAGGACACAAGGAATAGCGGCAGCGATCCCAAACCATATGTCCCGCGTAACAACCAGCCCGACGCAATAGCAACAATCAACGCCCAACGTGAAAACTGGGCGTCAAAGAAAGAATCTCGGGACCGCAACTGGACCGAGATCACCCAGTCGCCAAGAGATGTCCTCGTTACGGACGCGCAATACCTGCGACCGGCCCAACCGATGAAGTTCAAGAATAATCAAGATCTCACACTCTATTGTGAGTATCACAAGGACTCGGGCCACACAACAAACATCTGTTGCCTGGCGCACAAAAGTCAATCAAGCGCATCACCCCCCCACAACGAGGGCACCTCCACGGGTAAGAGGACCATGTACGTGGCCTCAACCCACATGATTAATGGAGGAAAAGGAAGGCCGCGCAAAGCGGCAAGAAGACCGGACAATGATTGAAAAACGAGCAAGTTGTCTTTCCAAAAGTCCGAGGTGGACCGCGCGACAGGCGCGCCGTCGTTATCACAGGCCACGTGGCTCACTA
Source organism: Helianthus annuus (assembly GCF_002127325.2). NCBI lineage: Eukaryota > Viridiplantae > Streptophyta > Magnoliopsida > Asterales > Asteraceae > Helianthus > Helianthus annuus. The sequence continues at coordinate 176,237,218 of NC_035443.2, read as the reverse complement.
CTGCACCGAGCGATTATTCATTGACCCGGGCAGTCTTCTGACATCATATACGAGTAGTGCTTCAACCAGTTCGATCAAGAGGACAAAGGTCGGTTGCAAGCAGTGGACTACCCTTTGGCCGGGTTCGCAGGGGAAACCGTTTTCCCCTAGGTCAAATCACTTTTCCTGTGCGTCTCACCAACAGAAGGCACACACGAACGGAGGAGGTGACCGTACCCCACTCTGTTGTCGGTTTCCCAACCGAAACGGGGGTCGCGATAATATACGCACGCAGAGAAGTAATGTCGTCGGACGAGCTGCGTCCAACCAAGATAGCAAAGCCTACCCCCAACACCTAACCAGAAAAATGGGTTATCAACGCGAAACACTCAGAACAAACGGTCACGTTGGGCCAAGCCTTGTCACCCAACACCAGAGCGCACCTGAAATAGCTCCTCTTCAGGAACCAGGATATTTTTGCGTGGACGCCCGCAGATATGATAGGGGTACCACGCGAGATTGCGAAACATTTCTTGAATACCTTTCCAGGTATCAAGCTGGTGATCCAAGGCCAACGCCACCTTGCATCCGCAAAGAACGAGGCGATGCATGAGTAGGTCAAAGAGCTGCTCTCCGCAGGCATCCTGCAGGAAGTCAAGTACCAGACTTGATTGTCCAACCCAGTCATGGTAGAAAAACCATCCGGGGGCTGGCGCATGTGCGTCGATTACAAGGATCTCAACAAAGCCTGTCCCAAGGATTGTTACGCACTCCCGAAGATCGATGAGAAGGTCGATAACCTCGCACCATTCCGATGGAAGTGTTTCCTCGATTGTTACAAAGGTTACCACCAGGTACAGATGGCAATCGAGGACGAAGATAAAACGACATTCCGCACACCTACCGGGAATTACTGCTATACAAAAATGCCGTTTGAGTTGCGCAACACAGGCGCAACCTATCAAAAGCTGATGAACGACACTTTTCGCAAGCAAATCAGTAAAAGTATCGAAATCTATATGGACGACCTGGTCGTCATGAGCATGGAAGAGGATACCATGCTCACCGATATTGAAAGAACGTTCCAAACTCTGCGAAGTGTCAATATGAAGTTCAATCCAGGGAAATGCTCGTTTGGAATGGAAGAAGGCAAGTTCCTTGAATTCATTGTAACCAAAGATGGATTCAAGGTAAACTCGGAAAAGGTTCAGGCGATCGAGCGCATGCCATCGCCTTCCACGATGAAAGAAATGCAACGGCTAGCCGGAAGGCTAGCCGCACTAAATAGATTCTTAGCCAATCATGCAGCTAAGTCTTATCCTTTCATCAAGACCTTGCGGAACTGTTTAAAAAAGGAACAATTCCAATGGACCGCAGAGGCCGAAAACGCTTTCCGGGAGATGAAGGAGTGTTTGATACAACTCCCAACTTTAACCGCACCACGCAAGAAAGAACCACTTATCTTGTACCTGTCTGCCGCAGACAATGCGGTAGGTGCGGTACTTATAGTGGAGTGAGAGAGAGAGAGAGTTCAAACACCCATCTACTATATCAGCAAAATGCTCAACGACCCAGATACAAGATACTCCATCATGGAGAAGTTGGTGCTGGCACTGGTACACGCGTCAAGACGGTTGCGACGTTACTTCGCAAACCACGTCATCACGGTGTTAACCAACTACAGGATCGGCCCGATCCTGTCTAAGGGGCTGTTTGGTAGCCTCTTAATGACCATTCAGATGCTACCTCTTAATGATTTAAAACCTCTGAATGAATAAGAGGTAACCTCAAGTCTGAATGGTTAAGAGGTAACCTCTGAATGGTAAATCATCACATGTCACATTCTTCTACCTTCTCATTGGTAAAATTCTTAATGGTTCCATTAAGAGGTAGCCTCTTAATGACCATTCAGAGGCTACCAAACAGCCCCTAAACCTGACATCTCTGGGAGATTAGCAAAATGGGCAATTGAACTGGGCGCACATACACTGAACTATAAGTCGCGCCCCGCGATCAAAGGCCAGCTCCTATCTGATTTCTTCGCCGAGATACTGGCAAGTCGCATCCAGGAATGCGAAGAAGAACAAAACCCTGCGCCACTACCATCCTCCTCAGAAACCTGGGCACTATATACCGATGGTGTATCCAACGAGGATGGGGCGGGTGCGGGTCTGCGACTCGTAAGCCCCGATGCCAAGAGCTCACTTATGCAATCCGCCCCGATTTCAAGAGCACAAATAACGAGTCAGAATATGAGGCTCTGTTGGCAGGGCTGCGTTTGGCAGTCAAACTCGGTGTCTAACATCTGGAAGCACACATCGACTCACTATTAGTTGCAGGGCAGGTGCGCGGCGACTATGCCGCAAAGGGGGATATCATGATCCTCTACCTTGTACAAGCCTTGCAACTAAAATCCAAGTTCACTTCCTTCAATATCCGCCATATCAACAGAAGTGAAAATAAACCTGCGGATGCACTTTCAAAACTCGCATCCACCAGCTTCCAACACCTGGCAAAAGAGATACGCATCGAGATTTTACAAAATCCTTCAGTACCCCTACGCCAGGTCAATGTCATCCAATACGGTACAACATCCTGGATGACACCAATCTTTGCATACTTGCAATCAGGTGTTACTCCCGAAAGCAAGCTAGAGGCACGTAAGCTGCAGTATAAAGCGTGCCATTATTAAATGGGAGACGGTATTCTATACCGTAAATCATACCCGGGGCCATTCCTACGCTGCATCAACCCCCAAGATGCCACATACCTCATCAGAGAAATACGCGAGGGAATCTGTGGCATACACGCGGGCCCACGAATGGTGGTGGCCAAGATCATGAACGCCGGGTACTACTGGCCTGGCATGCACCTAGATGCGGTTAAGGTTTTGCGCAAGTGTTTTAATTGTCAGCGGCACGCTCCGAAGATCTTGCGCCCTAAGAACAACCTAATCCCCGTCACTACCGCATAGCCATTCCAAAAATGGGCAATCGATGTGGTGGGACTATTTCCAGACGCACCAGGTTGCGGTGAAGTTTATCATAGTGGCTGTCGATTATTTCACAAAATGGGTAGAGGCAAAACCACTAGCCTCAACCACCGCTATGATAACAAGGAAATTCATCTGGGAACATATCATCTGCCGTTTCGGTCTACCGATGTGCATTGTTACCGACAATAGCACCAACTTCGCTGCCGAAAACTTTTAAAATTGGCTAAAGGAACTAAACATTGAACACATATTCTCTTCAGTGGCGCACCCGCAAGGGAATGGCCAAGTAGAGAGTATAAATAAAAGTTTAGTCGAAGGCATCAAAGCAACAGCTAGACGCGGCTGGGTCTATGAACTCCCAAGTATCTTATGGGCTCACAGGACAGGCCCAAAGACAAGTCACGGCGAAACACCCTTCAGCCTTGTCTACGGCTTAAAAGCGGTGATCCCCGCAGAAGTAGGTCTCCCCCACCCCGAATGTTGGCTATCGAAAAAATAGACAACAGTGAGGACCGCAGACTTGACTTGGACCTTCTAGAAGAAAGGCGTGAAAACGCAGCAATCAACGAGGCCAAGTACAAAACCAAACTTGAAAAGTACTACAATGCACACATTCACATTTGTACCTTCAACCCGGGAGACTACGTCCTGCGCGATAACGAAGCTTCTAATGTCGAACGCCCAGGGAAACTTGCCCCCAAGTGGGAAGGACCCTACCTCATCCAAGAGGTCCTGGGCAAAGGCGCATACAAACTACAAACATTAGAAGGCGAACCTATCGCACACACATGGAATGCACAACAGCTTCGACGCTGTTACATGTAAGCCATGTTTTTTACATTTTCATGTAACCTATCTGGCCGCAGGCCATTTGCAAATAAATAAGCAATTCAATGCAATATTGTTTATTACTACTATTACAAATGCGTGTTTCACTTTGCGGTATCCACAAAAACAGATTGGAAAAACCTTCATTCGCAATACCCACACAAAGTGGTGACCACACACAAATATTGTAATAGGCCAACGATGATAAAACATCAAATGTCTATCCGGCCGGATACGCACATATGGGTGTCACAAAACCTACACAATTCCTAAACCCTAACAGGATAGAAACAGGAATTGACTAATACTCATACGACACAGGTATAGAGTATACTCAACCGCGCTTCACAGCCGGTAGAGTTCTTCATACTTGCATATCACCTAGATATGCAAAAGGCAAATTCAGACTTAGTGTTATTCACAATAACATTAGCTCATACAAGTTCAAACATGCAAGTAATAAAAACACTTGTACAAATTGAACAAAAACGGTTAAACTTTATATTCAAGAAATTTCTACACCACGCAGTGTACAAAAGATTTACATAAAGTCTTAACATGTACATTGAGGAAACAAAAAAGGGCACGCAGGCCAACCTAGTCCTTCTTTGTACCGCTGGTACCCGCGCCACCATTGCCGTCACCAGCAGTCTCTTCCTCTTCCGACTCTTTATCATCGCCATACAACACCCGCAAGCGGTCCACATAGTCTTCCGCATCCAAACATCTGTCAAGTTCGTTAAGAGCGGAAATAGACATATCGTCGTATGCTGCAAGAGCGGCAGCAAGAAGCCCTTCGGTATCAACGCCATGGAACCCGGACCTTTCATCAGTATATCCGTCTCGGGATAAAACATTGATATGACTGATGCATCGGTTATAACCAGCTTTAGAACCAGCATCCCTGGCGCGCAGCCTAATCTGGTCTACACCAGCTGCGTTCTCAGGCGCGTCAAGGATAGCCTTAACAATCTGCAAAGCACAAGCAATAAGGTTATCACAGGCAAATACAAACAAAAGCAAAGACACCGGATACTTACATGCCCAATACCGTGATCACGCATCCACTCGCGATCATCCTTGAGCTGATTAAGTGAAGACACAAGGCTATCCCTAGCCTCAGCAGCCTCTCTTTCCCGCGCTTCAGCTTCATTTGCACGGGCAGTGACATCTGCAAGGATGGTCACGCGGTCCTGCACTTCAGCCTTTCAACAAACAAAGAAAACAGGTATATAAACATACTTATGAAAGAAAGACAATTCAAGAGCAAAAACAACTCATACCTGGAGGCCCTCAATAGTCTTGTTTAAGTTGGCACGGCCAGCATTTGCCTCCTCAAGCGCCCTGGCAGGGCGGGTCTCCGCTCCCTTTGCATCATCAATCGCCTTGGCAATGCGGGACTCAGCCTCTTTAGCCTCTTTGACAACCGCCTCAGCTGCGGCCTTCTCCTTGACCAAAGCAACATTCACTGCCTTGACATTAGTCAGCTCCTAACGAACACGAAACAATGTTTCATTCTGTTTGGCCCAAGATTCTTTCCATGTCTTGCGCTCATTAGAAAGGGTTTCTTTCCAACTCTTGCGCTCATCAGAGAGCAATTTGGCGAGAGTACGAACCTGTTTAAGGCCAGCAGTTGCAGCCCACTCCTCAGTCTGCTTATGCTGCTCAAAGGCAGCCTTATCCCTTTTGAGCTGCTCCGCACCCTCACGAGCAGCCTTCACCAACTCTTCAGCCTCAGCGCGCAAGCGAGCAGTTTCCTCCTCCTTGCGCCCCAGCACCTTGTAATCTTCCATAATGGCATTCGCCATTATGGAACTCCCCACAAGCATGGAGGAGAGTTGGTTGATCCGGGCCTCACGGGGCAAAGCGCGAGCTCGATTAACTTCAAACGGGGTGCCTAGACCACCCAAAATCTCCTTACAAGTAGAAGGATCACTTGAAATATCATCCCCTTGCATAACACTTCAAGGGGGCGATGATAGTTCACAGCCCGGTCCTCCGTATAGGTGCGGTAGTAGTGCTTCAATTCAGACTCTTCAGGCTGAATTGGGGGCCCTTCAAAACCCGTACTCCTAGAAGCGGAACCGGAAGCCTTCTCGGCAGCAGGAGTCTTGTGCTTTTCCACATCAGACTTTTGCTTTTCAACATCAGAAAACTTTAAGTACAGATCATCGGTATCCCGCGGGGAGATCAAATTATCAGAGGAAGTGTCAAAGATCTGAGCCGCAGTTTTCTTCCCAGTATCCTCTGCCTGCACAGAGGGCTCACTTACCACCTTCACAAAAGGGCCGGTAAATTCTTTATTAACCCCCGCGTCCGCAGCCGTGTTATGCGTGGGAGAAAGGGGAGCATCGAACAAAGAGTAGAAGTCCCCACCTTGCGGTTCTGCGAGCAAAGCAATAATAACCATCAAATACAAGTTACAATGGCAAAAACTTACAAGGTTATAAGTCACTTACCAGCCGCAACCGAAGGCTTCGCCTGAGAAACCGAAGTGGTCCGTTTGATCTGTATCCTCGGATGCTTCTTCTCACCGGCATCAGCAACCTTCCCCTCTGGTTTTCTCTTCTTCTCATCAGCAGGCTTGGAACCCGCAGAGGTCCCACCTGCAGCCGCACCACCACCTGTAACACCCAAACCCTCAAGGGTGTCAGATACAACCACGTAATCGGTATATCTGCGGAAACAAGAATGAGAGTTACCTGCCGCATGCGGCACCAAAGGAGGAACAACAGAAGCATCAGGTTTTTTCTTCTGGCGACCCCGCACAATTTTTTCTGTATGCTTTTTCTCCACATGCTTCTTGGGGGCACCCTTCGCCTCAAATTTCCCCAGGGCCCCAAGAATACCTATGTTCAAATCATTAAAACAACCAAATAAGAAAGGAGAACTCCTTTACAAAGCAATTAAAATGGTTATAGATTATACCTTTGCCTTGCGGCAGGGGAGCATTCAACGCCTCGCGCTTAGGAACGCGGAAGTTGCCAACAATATCCAGGTTAAAACCTTCACCTTCCGCGCACGGAAGTAACTCAACCTTGCCCTCAAAAGTCGGATCAAACATCCTCCATAGGGCAGCGTCCTCTGATAATACACTTACAAATTCAGCAACATACAAGGAAGTAAGGAAACCGCACAAGAGTAAAAATACTTACCACCACTCTTTTCCCGCACAACGGGCCTTGCCTTCCTATCAGGCCTGGTCAACATCATCCGCAGCACCCACAGCTCCGAGTTGTCCAGTTTCTTGAACTCAATGGGTTTCAGCCTGGGAAACCACTCCACCGTCTTCACAGTAGGAAGAGCAATATCCTCCGCAGGAATGGTCTCATTCACATTCCGCAAGTTCATGTTAGCAACGACCGCGACAGCCTTAACATATAAGAACTTCCTCTTCCACTTTGTGATACCCTTGGGAGGGGTTATCAGCTTAGTGCTCCCATACCGTTGGCTAAAAGAAAAGAACCCGGTGTTCACCGTCAACTGGTAGAACCGACAGAAATTTTCAATGGTAATCTCCAAACCAAGAGCACGAAAGGTATATTCAAAATTCCTGATTCAAAACATCCCAAACGGCCTCAGTTGGGAGATATGAATCTGATAGTACTCCAACACTTCGGCAACAAACACCGTCAATGGCAGTCGGAGGTTGCCATCATAAAAGAAGTCATACCACAGGGTGAGGCATCCCGTCGGAGCGTCGGCACCGGTGTCACCTTCTTGTGGGTATGTAGCCCCGAACTCTTTGGGCATTTGAACACTGGTCATCAGGGTCTCAAACTGACCCTTTGACCACTTTAGTACTGGTAGGCGACCGCCGGGGGCACCACTATCATCTTCATCTTCTTCCGCCGCCGCCGGCGACGAATGTTCAGGATTGTCACCCTCAACATGGTGGGGATTGGATGGTTCAGCCATCAGGGAATGTACTAAAGCAGAGAGCAGTATAAGTTCAGAACAAACTTGGAAACCTCACAAGAAAAATCAAATAATTGATCGGAGAAGACGAAGAAACTCTCTTTCTCTCACCGGAAAATTTTTGAAATTTTAAACAAGTGAGGGGAAACCACGAACGGTTTCCCCTTATATACGCATCGCAATTAATGCGGAGGGGTAACCAAATCATTACGATCAAAAAGAACCAGTTATGCGGCGACACGTGTCGAGCGACAGTCCCGCTGACGGTTACCACGCGCGCGTGGCCGCCCACGCGCCTGACAAAGGAGACGTTTGCACTCCTGCTACAGTGCATTAATGACCTTGGGCAGTGCAAACGGCCTTTCCTATCAGCACATGCAGAAATCCTACCAACTTTCATCAACTCACACGTGCGTCCAGCCACGTATGCAACAAAAAGCGACCACATTATCCAAATATAAGCGGCATGCGGTTTCTCTGGTATTCCGCACCATAACCCATACCGCATGTCGTTTTTTTACACCCCTCAAGGAATAGGAAAAATATATTTACACTATGGTAAGGGGTAAATCAATATCCACATATACCCACGAACACACGTGGAATATGCGGAGATGACACACACGAGCCCGTACAGGTGTGTCAGATACTCAGAACCAGCGTTGTTCTTTGGACTGCGAAAACCGCATCTTAGGAACAGGTAAACCGCATCACCTTGAAGTTCTTCAAGCTTCAAATCCCTCGTGTTTGATTCACAACCACAGAGGGTACGCAAACAGTTTCTCCGTAGGGAAAAGGGTAGGAATGTACGCGACCGCACATCAACAACCCTGACTCCTGATCATTCAAGAGCTACATCAAAGAGAAACCCCCCTTCAAAGCGAGTCTTCTGAAAGAAACCGCAGACACTCACGGGTAGCTGCGGCGGAATGCAACCCCGCAAACGGTTGCTACGGAAGAGCCACGACTAAGTCACAACGCGAATGAACGAAGCTACTTCAAGGAAAACTGCTTCCCATTGAAGCGTGAAGAAAAGTGGCTATAGAACGAGTGCGAACGAGATTCCCAATCACCTAAAGAGATCTCGTTTAGCAACAAGCGAAGGAACAGTGGTAACAAGTCTGCTTATGACTTTGTTTGCCCACTTATGAGCTGGATAGAATAAACAATGGTGGGCATCAACATGCCTACGACCATGTTTATTTGACCATTATCCAGATTCACATTGTTCGGCCAAACACGGCCAACAATGACGCAAGTATCTCACATTCTTCAGCCAAACACGGCCAACAATGCCAAGCAACAAGGTAACCGCAAAGGACGTGCGGTTACTTGAGAGCTAATTGGAAGAACATGAATACCCCACAAAGTAGGGATCATCATTACATGTCCAATTACTGAACATAGAGCTTGAGCAAAGCACCTACAGCATTGCATCAGCTACTGCAGAGGTTACAACTAGAGTTGCGGCTGCAGATATCTTCTGTCACCGTTACAAAGGGTGGTTCGAAGCCTACTCTCTTCTTCATTCACCACCTCAAAGGTTGGTTCGAAGTTTGTGGACATCTCCAACCACGATCTTAGAGGTTGGTTCGACACACCAACAGGTGGCACCCAACCCTGATGACATCAGAAAAAGGTAGCCCAAGCTACCACATCAAAACCATGGGCTGAGAAATTCGCATCAGACGGAACTTACTCACTGGTACGGAAGAGGCGTCACACGATTCTACCAGATCCCCAACTTGATTTTCTAGAAGCAGGAGCCATCTACATAGCTTAGAATCTTCTACAACATACGCACTACCTTCTAGACACCATAGTCCAGTACTCCCCCCACATGCAACTTGCATACGGAAACAGCACTAGACTGGGGGGACTTGAAGGGGTATGGTCCCAGATCTCGCGTCAGCATAACTGCGAGTGACCATTACCCTTATCAAAACCCCCACTAGCTAAAGACTTATCTATGTCCGTGCGGGTACGCGCGAACACAGAGGTCGAATCCAATCTGCCCAATGATGGAAGAGGACTTACCTGGAGTATAAGAACGGTATAACGATGCGGCGTGGCACCGCATCTAGTGTATGAAAACGGTGTACGCATAGCGATGCGGCCTAGCACCGCATCCTGTGAACACTTCTATCAATACAAGAGATCTGGATAACAGCAACAGTCACCACAAGTGGCGATGCGGTCTGGCACCGCATCCCACAGTCTTCGCCAGAAGGACAACGCGTGAACAACGACAGTTACCGCAGACAGCGATGCGGCGCGACACCGCATCCTGCCCACAAGGCAAGTGGGAGTGACAGTACAGAGCAAGTGGCACCAATGACAGTCGCCTGTCAGACCACACGTAAGCAACAGACTGACACTGCAGTAGGACGTGGCTTCACCTCCACAACGGACAAGCCTGACACACCTACATAAGGGCAGCACGTCGTCAGTCTGTCCTTTCAGCTCCTCCTTCCCTCCTCGGCTATAAATACCAACCCCAAACCAGGTTTGAGGTATCTCTTCACAACTCTCTCACTACTACTACTATCACGCTTTGCTTCCAAAGCAAACTACTGATTCTCACGCCGGAGAGTGGTAACAAGGAGCACCCCCCACCCCATCCTCCTTGTTGTGAGTCACGCCTTGTTTCCTTGTGCAGGAGATCAACCGGCGGACGATCCAGCCAGCGATCCTCGAGAGGAAGGGATTAATCCTTCTTGACGAGACCAATGAGTTAACCCCACCCGGTTAACCATTGTTTCATTAGGTGGATTTGCTGATTGAACGGTAAATTCATCCAATTTTGTTGATACAAAAGTCTGAAAAAATCGGTTGATAAAAGGGGGAGACTGATTTATCAGTATGATGGTGGTTAAGATTGAAGGTTAAACGGTTATTATATCTCACATAGTGATACATGACTGTTGAATGATTATTTATAATAATATAATACCATTTAAAAATCCATAGACTAAGGCCAATAGTTATGTAATTCAGAATTCGGTGGGATAATCTCAACCATTATTGTCAGTTACCATATACAATAATAATGATATTTAAATATCCTTATACTAAAGGTGTTCGGAGTGGAGCGGTAAACATGTCGACAAACGGTTTTGCCGATCGGCAAACATCGCCGCCAACAGTTTACCGTTGCCAACGAAAGTATGAATCGGGGAGGGGAAGCCGACGCGGTGAGGAGAGGAAGGAGAGAGAGGGGTGTGTGGGTGGGGTCCATTCCATCTCTCAACCAATCACACATTTTTCCTTTTTTTTTTAAAGTTTACCACTTCACCAAATGTCTAAACCATTGCCAACTCTTTTCACCAAAGTTTAAACACTTTTCACTGATTGACGTGACACATCTCATTGGTTGATTTTTTAGTTTGCCACTCTCAAGTGTTTAATCACTCCTAATACCCTAAGGATAAAAGTTAATAGTATTTTATGATTCGGTGGGATCAACGTATAGAAGATTGTAATTTTATTAATACGGTACCAGTATATATTATATGAAGGTAAAAACCGGTAGCGAACCGGTACCAGTAACATCAAAAGTCGTATCGAACTGGTAATTAAGATCTTTCGGTTTGGTAAATTCGGTACCGGTACGTAGTATCATTTGCTAATCTCTGACCACAGGTTTCATACGAACAACATCATTACCATACAACTTTTTTGGTTGAATTTCTTTTGGTTATCTTCTAGTGTTTTTTTTGTATATTTTATTTTTATTCTTGTCAGCGGTTACGTGCGTAACGCGCTTGTAATTATTTCAAAACACATGTAAACACAGACTAAACAACAAAGACGTTCGCCGCAACACGGCGATAGTAAAAAAACTAGTTTTATTAATTCAAATAGTTGTTAGTGTTTTTTTGTTGACACAACGGTTTTCAAATGGTTGTTACTTAAACGATCTGGTTTTTGCTGACACAATGGTTTGGTTAGCCGGTTTAACTACATATAAATGGTAATTGCATCTAATTGTCACGACTTTTAAGTTGCTAATTGTTATTATATACTATAATTTAGGCAAAATAATTGAGGATCCTTTATAATTTTAAAGTTTTTGTATGAAAAATCGAAAATTTTACATTTCTAATCGAAATATTTGGGGGAGAGGGTGGATGAGTTTAACGCATGATGATATTCAGAAAGAGAGAAGATGGTTTTGGTTTTTACCGTGGACAATTTGTGTGCAATTTTAAATACATAGAATTACCAAATTACCAACATGCTAAATAGTGATTTAATGGGATGCGATATTAATCGGATGGTTTACCAATTATTCGTAGTCACTTCGTATAAGAATTGTTTTCTTCTGCTGAGTTTTTTTTTTTTTTTTAAAAAAAAAAACTATTTATCTAAATGGTAACTTTGAAAATTATTTACAAAAATGGGTTTTCTTTAAACTAAGTTTTTCTCACTCCTAATCGTATTGAATAAATTAATTTCTTTTCAAGAATATATTATTTAACATGAGTTAAAGGAAAAATTATAGTTCAATTAAAAAACAAGAGTTAAAGGAAAAATTATAGTTCAATTAAAAAACAGGTGGCGTGACTTTGAAAAATTTATTTGAACTAGTTTTTTTCTATCGCCGCGTTGAATGAACAAGAACAACTGTGGCGAAGAACACAGCAAGTTGCATCTTTAGATCATCCATGAAAAAAATCATGATAATAGAGAAATAGAATCCTTTCCACCATTGATAATCTGAATTAGTATTGGAGGGAGGAGAGAGATAACGAGATATATATTAAACCATAAGATCACCCGTAGCGGTGCTATTTGTGGGCGTTTTCTTATAAATAAACGCCCCCAAACACCCTAGATTCCACCCCATGGGCGTTATTTTGGTGATTTTGGGTTGTAGCGTTTTTAATTCCACGCCATCAAGCAAAAGGGTTTGGCCAATCACCTGTTTCCATGCCTTTTTTGTCCAATAACATTTTTATGGATTTTTTTTAATTCTATTACACCACAATCCTCACATCTCCACTACACCTATTTTAGAAAACGCCCCATAATGCCCCATTGTGCACATGACGCAAAACTAGGGCTGTAAACGAGCCGAGTCGAGCCGAGCTAGACCCAGCTCGAGCTCAGCTCGAACTCGATTCGAGCTGGCTCGGCTCGAGCTCGAATTTCAAATCGAGCTGAGATTTGAGGCTCAAGCTCGACTCGATAAGAATTCGAGCTAGCTCGGCTCGGCTCGATCTAGCTCGAACTAACAAAAAACCACACAATTTTCTACTTAAAAACCCCTTAAAAATGAATTTCTTCATAGACTAAGGGCCTTAATTGCCATTTAATTTATCCATATGGCTAAATATGCAAGTATAAATAGTTAATTCACTTTGTACATTGTATTTAACTTCTTTTATAGGGGAAATACTCCCTTAGTTTTTGTTTTCTAAGCGATGTGGGACAAAAAAAAATGAATGATGTAAACCTTATCGAGCCAGCTCGCGAGCTCACAAGCCGAGCCAGACCAAGCTCGAGCTCGGCTCGTTTACAAACCGAGCCGAGCCGAGCTGGCTCGTTAAAAACCGAGCTAATTTCGAGCCGAGCTTTCTTCGAGCTTTTTTCGAGCGAGTTTCGAGCGAGCTGCGAGCTACGAGTTTTTTGAACACCCCTACGCAAAACGCCCAAGGGTAAGGACATTACCACTACACATGGTCTAAGCACATTTAGTTGTTGAATTTTTTTTTTGAAAGGTGTGAATTATTCGCGAATGTCGGGAGGTCTTGCATACGTTGTCTTAACCGGGTCCGCGCTAGAGAGCCCCCTCGCACAATAGATCCCCAATTTAAACCCCTATCACCCAGACTCGCACTTGAGACCTGGAGAGAAAAACTTACCCGGGCTCACAATAAAAGGAACTTAAATACACGTGGCCACCACTACAACACTAGTAATGGTTACATTTACTTGTTGAATACACTCAAAATCTCAAATAAATCATTGCTTGAATTACGGGATTTCTGTAATCCATATTTACATTATCTGACAATATTCTCCCTGAATATAAATTAACTTCTAATTCATGTGTAGTAATTTGGTTGGTTTTTATAGTCTTTACACAAAATTTAGTTTGTATTTAATCTTACTCCTATATATGTATTCCCTGTTTAATGAGTTTCCCTCTCTGTAATGATAATATGCAGAAATTAACTCACGTAGCTCTCAAAAAACCTATCACGTCCTCTCTTATTTTCTGGCCACTTTTTATCCACATCAATTTCCCACAAGTCGTTTATTGTTGAAACCGCGACTCAACACTATTTATTTTAACCACGCCTAATGCTTACTTTTGTATTAGTTTATTAGTTTGATCTCATTTAACAAAATTAATTAAACCGAACTACTAATCATACTTTTTGGTATCATTAGGTGAGGGAATCTGAGATATTGATGGTTTATAGGAAAAAAAAGGCTAAAACTATTGTGACACCTAAGGTGTTTATTTGCACACTTTATAGTTTATGTATGCTACATACAGACTAGTATGTGGTGTATAGGGTTACATAAAAATCAGTGTCTGACTAGTGTCAATTCGAGTCTGGCTACATCTATACGCCGTGCATAGGCCTATACACGGCGTATAGGACCTCTCGTATAGGTCTTGTATAAGACCCATGCCTTGTATAGGCCTATATGGAGCGCATATATGAGACCTATACTACGCCTATACAATACGATAGATATGATACTATACTACACCTATTCACCTATACAAGACTTATACTACACTATATGATACGATACTACATCAATAGATTTAACATGTAATAAGCAATGTTGTATCAAACCCACTAATTAAGTCACCGAGAAAAATGCCCGGATAGTCCCTGTGGTTTCGCTTTTTTTCACCTATAGTCCCCAACTTTCTAAAATTACCTGAATAGTCCCCAAGTTTTCAATTTTTGTTCCCGGATAGTCCCTGAAACGGACGGGGTTAGTTTTTGGTGTTAAGTAGGTGTGAACTTACTAAAATACCCTTATCATAAAACAAAATATATACACCCACATATTATCCCTTTCTTCATCCCTGTTCTCTCTCTTGTACCACCACCACCGTCACCTCCACCTCAACCGTCGCCATCATCACTGACCACTACCACCATCGTCACAACCACCACTTACTACTCTCACTCAAACCACTAACGACGTCGTTTGCAGTCCTAACTCCTCTCCCCACTGCCCTACTAGTACTTGGTTCATCTTTCACAACACGACTGCCGCTGCTGTTCGGCTTTGAACGCACAACCGCATCCTGTGTGTTTGCAGTAGTAGTGTTACGGCTTAAAACCCTAGGAGGTTCCGATCGTTTGAAGCTTGGAGTGTTGAATATGATGTTGATTGCAGCAGTTGCGTCATTGTTCGCCATGTGAAGAGCTCTGACTACATCCATTTTTGAGTAATCTGGACCTACGATCGATTGAACTGTTGCGATCAGTTCATCGGTGATTTTGTTCCCCATTTACAGTGCGTTGATTAGAAATAGGAAAATTTTCTAAACCCTCACCCTAACTGAAATGAAATTAATAAATAGGCGCTAATGGATTATGAGTTCTCGTGAAGCGATTGAGAATCTGACATAAGAAGAACAGGGTTTTAGGGTTTGATAAACCTAGGTGAGGTGGATCTTCTGGTGAATGAAAATGGCTCTTTATCTTCTGTTTATATTTAAGAAACAGAGTGGTTCGTTGCTCCGGGCCGGCCTTCATTGATTTAAGAAACTAAGTGTTTGTTTATATTTATTCGATGGTCTGTGGATGGTGGCGGATTAAGTGGTGGTTGATTGGCTGAAGAGGCAATGATTGGAGGCGGTAGGCGGCGGCGGTGGTGTTGGTGGTGGTGGTTCTCCGGTGGAGGGTAGTGGTGGGTGCTGGTGGGTATAGTGAAAGAGAGAGAGAGAAGGGATATGTTTATAATAAACCATATGGGCCCCACCTGAATTAACATATTAATTGTTTTGTTTTTACATTAAGGGTAAATTTGTCATTTCACACCCACTTAACAGGGAAAACAAACTGAAGTTAGACCCAGGGACTATCCGGGAACAAAAATTGAAAACTTGGGGACTGTTCAGGTAATTTTAGAAAGTTAGGGACTATAGGTGAAAAAAGGCGAAACCACAGGGACTATCCGGGCATTTTACTCTTAAGTCACCATTAAATGGAATATTATTCTCTCCATTTAACCAATCAATCAAGATGATTGACCGTCCATAATTCTTGCCCAAAGATCAAGCCCTTGACCATCCATAATTCTTGCCCAAAGATCAAGTCCTTGTAATTATTTTGTAATCATTGTACCTCTATATATTGTGTTGTGAATAACTAGAAAGTATCCTTGATTCAACACAAAATTTCTATTGTTTATATGGTATCAGAGCCTAAAAGCTCCCTTGAGCGATCTCCGATCCAAAACTCGACAGACACCTTCTGTCCGCTTCCCTTTTCTTTTCTTTCGATTCACCATGGCCAAACCAATCATCCACAACCGTCAACCCACTACTTATGACAATCGCCCAACATGCAACCCAAATCCACCCACAACCCGAAACCAATGGGCCATCTAGAACTACCAATACCAACACTCGCCCGACTCGCAACAACAACACCTATTGCTACTATTGTAACATTCCCGGACATGACACCAAAGATTGTCGCAAACTTAGTCGCTTCCTACGAGAACACAGTGTCTCGCCTCAAAATAACAACACCCCGGTGGTTAACTACACCACCCCTCACCCAACGGCTACAACCCCATCTTGGATGTGGGACACCGGTGCGTCCAACAACACCGCGAACAACAACCAACAATTTCCCATTCTTTCCGAATACGGAGGACCCGATAAGATCGTGCTAGGTGATGGCAAAACTCTCCCTATAACTCATATTGCTCAAACAACTATTCCAACAAAATCTCGCCCACTTCTTTTAAATAACATTTTAATGGCTCCTAATCTTCGAAATAATCTTATTTCCGTTGCCAAAGTTTGTCGTACTAATCGTGTTTCTGTTGAATTTTTTCCCTATCATTTTTTGTCAAAGATCTACGCACGGGGGCGCGTCTCATGCGGGGAGTGAACATCAATGATGTCTACTATGGACCAATCTCCTTGTCCCCTCAAGTCAACAACACCCAAACAAACTCTCTTCTCATGTGGCACCACATACTTGGACATCCATCGCTTCAAGTATTTAAGTCTTTAATTTCTAGATTAGGACTTCATAGTAATAATGTCACACCCCAACCAATGGCAGAAACATCGGGATGAGACGAAGTGTGAAGATTGCTAGAGACATCATAACGCTATTTGTGACAATATTTAATAAACCGATTTCATTTCATAAAGTAAATTGTCAACATTACAAGAAATTCAAATACAACAAGTTCAAAGAAGTACATAACAACATAAGCAAAATTGATACAACATATTAAACCTAAACGTCTATATGTGTATCTAGGCATCAACGCTACTTCTTTTCATAGGATCGTCATCATCAACCTGTAACATGTTTAAAATACAATTCAATGCAAAAGCAAAGGCGAGTATACAAGTTTAAGCATAAGTATAAGTATAAGTATAAAAGTTTAAAACGAATCCACATGGCAACTTAGTCTATACGAGATCAACCTAACGTGGCATGCAATATTTCTAGCCAACCTCTGTTTACGCAGGAAAGTTTAATTAATTCAACATGACCCAAGTTTAAGGGGGGCGGTGCGTTACTCCTATAGCGCTATACATGTCAAATGGAGGCTCGTGAAAGCTAATGACTAAAACATATCACATAAGTATGGTCCACGTAAGCATCAAGTATAACAACATAGCATTCATGTATAAGGATTGTTTTCGTGCATTGCATAAAGAATAAGTTTAAGTGTAGTTTAATGGTTAAACATGTTACACCCCAAAAGTGGTAAACATAAAAAAGGGGTTGCGAGTATACTCACAAATTTGCATATGCTTTCCGATTATCCAATGTGACGAAGTTGATGAGGTTAGAAGGTTGAATGTGTTTGTTTAGGGATTTAGGAAGTTAAAACACAAGAATATAAGTATTCGAAAGTAGTCATCTTTTAACACTATGTACTTGTTCTTGACACTATGAAACCTCAAGGGTTAATGTTTTCATGAGTAATATACTCATTAGAATCGTAACAAGTCTTATGCCTTAGATGATGTTATTCTAATATCTTGACAAATGAACACAAGTCCATCATCAAGAGTTCAAATAGTATGTATAGATATAAGTATTATAGGTACTATTTAGTCCATTAATCAAGCATGAGGTAGAAGATTATTCTTCATTTAGGCACCTCTAGTATCATGGAAGTCATATAGGAGGTAGGAAGAACAAGCTTCCATTTAGGTACCTCTTATGGTTCACCACTACACTTGATGTAAAAACATAGAAGGAGGGTCATGAACTAATAATAAAGTAAATCTAATCTAACACGTTATAAAATGTTCAAATGAAGGAGTGGAACTTAGTTTGGAAAGCCAAAGCTTCCATTTGTTCACACTTCACAAGTCACAAGTCCATCATGTAAAAAAATGATGTCTTGTGCTTGTTTTCATCATTGATTTGTTATGTATAAACAGAAATAAAAGGGGTGTTTGAACCCAAAACTTTGATGGAAATCCCCTTAACACAAACTCACAACCATAGACTAAGTTGTGAGCTTGGTGGGAACAAGATTCCACCAAGTTTTCTATCAAAATATGAACACAAAAAGAAATAAAAATGAGCAGAATTTTATATGCACTTTGGACCTCAAAAATGGTGAGGTTTCACCTTAGTTTGCCCAAGCAAACTTGTGAAAACCTTCCTAGAGGTTACCCAAGTGTTTTAGAAGAAGAAACAAGAAGAAAAGAGTTGAAAAAGTGAGCTAGAACTCACTTTGAATGGCTTAAACTTTCTGCTCAAAGCTGAGAATTTTTGAGTGATTTAGAGTGAATTTTGAGAATGTTTAAGGGTTGTAAAAGTGGTAAAGGGGCTGATTATAAGTTGTATTTATAGGAAAGAATTAGGGTTAGTGTTAGAGGTGTATTAAATGGAGTGGGTGGGAGGTTGAACCAACAAATTGGAGCCAAAATTCTAACTCATGTGTTGCTGAGTTCGGACCCTTTTTGACGCTCACATGGGCTGTTTATGCTTCTTGTTTTTCTTTTGTAAACTAGATTAGATATAATATAAATGTTATGTTATTATTAATTTATGTAGCATAAGTATCTATTAATATAAGAATGATGAAGAAAGCCATAAAAAGTCAAAGGACCAGCCATGTTTTTGGGTGTGGATCACGGCCGCAAGGCATCTTAAAGTTCTATTTATTTATTTATTTTTTTGCACATGGTATTTGATTATTATTATTATTATTATTATTATTATTATTATTATTATTATTATTATTATGTATAAGTAATATTACTATAAGATATGTAGTTTTTTTTGGGTAAAGGGTTACCCCGGTAAATTTTATATCAACCACCAATCAAAAACAAGTGAGAAGCAAAAGTACTTCTCAGTTCTCTCGGGAGACATGCCAACCGAGAGCCAACACGCATCAACAAAAAAGATGCCAACAAATACACTAGTCAAACCAAAACATACGACAAATTAAAACAACTAAAACCTAGCCGTTATCATCATCCGCTAACAGTAGCCCCCGTGGAAGCGACCAATCTCGTAAAACTCGTTCCGTTTGCACCGAACGCCTGAGTCTCATTGTTTGGAGCTTTAGCCGAACCGTTGAGAGAATCACGTCCACCAACTGCGCCTTACTTCTTCGTTTGGTCGTAAATAATCTTCGGTTTCTTTCATCCCATACAAAGTATGCCGCCGCACTCACCACAAGTTTAGCGATCACATGAGAAGCCTTCTTGGAGTTTGCTATACCCACCAAGTAATCAAAAATAGCATGCCACTGGTTTGAAATTACTCCCATATCAGCTTTAACCTTCACTTCATTCCAAACCTCCGATGCATATCCACATTCAAAAAACAAATGCTCATGAGAGTCCGGACCTGATGTACACAAAGAACAACACATAAGGTTAAAATTAGCATTTCCTGAAGCGTTCCATGCTTGCATAACGTGTTGAGTCTTCAGCTTTCTATTCACTATGAGCCACATAACGAAAGAATGTCTCGGGATCGCTTGCGAAAACCAGACCACCCCCGCCATGGCACCTCGTTCTGAGTTATAAGATATGTAGTTTATTAAGCATATATATATATATATATATATATATATATATATATATATAAATTAATGCTACCATATTTCAAGGTATATTATGTATAATAACATATATTTAGGTAACGATTAAGTACACACGTGACATATTTTAAGTATTAAACGAACATAAGAAGTGAGTAAATGTTTGAACCAAGTATGCATGGATTGTAAAATGTATAACAATGTAAGTACATGTATAGCACGTTTAAGGATATGTCTTCATGATAATTGTTTGTAAATTAAACGCGTCTTTACGAGAAGCATGAATATGTAGCGAACGATTGTATGGATCAAATGTGTAAACGGATTTAAATGTACAACTTGAATAAATAAACAAAGTATAATTGGTATGAAATAGTTAATTTTATTATGATCGTAGTTACGAATTACGAAATGGAGGCGAAATACGAATACATACGGATGTAAGTTTCCAAAAATAGGTACATGAATAATCTTTCTATTTAAAATAAGTTTCAAAAAGCGAGGCGTTACAAATAAGGTGACCCATGAGTCTTTTCATTGTGCTTCATGTTCACTAAATAAAAGCCACAAACTACCTTTTGGCAAAAATTCTTTTGTTGCTAATCAACCACTACAACTTCTCTACTCCGACGTATGGGGTCCCGCAAAAACGTCAATAGATGGCTTTAAATACTATGTCATTTTTGTTGACTATTTTTCCAAATACATTTGGTTATACCCAATCAAACGAAAATCTGATGTCAAAATTCTTTTTCCACAATTTAAATCTCTTGTTGAAAAATTTTTAAAAACCAACATTGTTGCGTTATTCACTAATAATGGGGGTGAATATGTGGGTCTCTCACCATATCTTGTCTCTCAAGGTATCTCCCATTACACGACACCATCTCACACACCGGAACAAAACGGTATTGCCAAACGACGTCACCGACACGTTGTTGAAACCGGCCTCGCATTACTCCACTACTCCCACTTACCACAACATTTTTGGTATCATGCTTTTCAAACTGCTACTCACCTCATAAACCGTTTACCTACACCCATTCTCCACAACAAATCACCCTATGATGTGTTGTTCAAACCCGACCCTACCTATTCCAAACTTAAACCTTTTGGTTGCCTTTGTTACCCGTGGCTAAAACCATATGCCACTTCAAAACTACAATCACGGTCCACGACATGCATCTTTCTTGGATACTCCTCCTCTAAGACGGCATTTAAATGCTATGACCCTCTTAATAAAAAACTTTATCACTCTCGACATGTTCAATTCATTCCCCACATCTTTCCATCCCAAACTGTTGGTGCATACGTCTGTCGACTTCGTCTTGTATCGAGTCTTGTATGGTTGTAGTTAGATCAGTGCACGTAAATCAAGAAATCATGTAATTTCGCATGAACAAGGTAATTCCGCATGAAGGGGTTTCGAGGTATTTTCGCACGAAATTACTTTGTAATTTCGTGTGAAATGCTAATTTCGCTTAAACCTAATTTCGTGTGAATATGTTGGTGCGAAATTACCTTGCCTATAAATAGTGATGATTTCGTTTCATTTGGTACGAAATTAGACAGGTGTTTCCGGAGCCGAAGTGCTGCCGAAGTGTCGTTTCACTGTAAAATTTTGTCAAATCAATCAGAAAGATATTTAAAGTGAATATCTAGCTGAATCCAACTCGATATGTCTGTTTCCGCCTTTCATATTGAGTAGAACGCCTCTGAATATAACACCATGTGTTTTCAAAAGTCAAAGTCAAAGTCAAGATTGACTTCCTTGACTTTAGTTAGTTTATTTTGTGTTTATGCCAGTTGTATTATGTGGAGTAATTAATTACAATCGAAGTAATCGAAGTATATTTCTCAATACGAATCGCTTTACGACTGTGAATAATAGGAAGTAACAATGCGATAAAGTCAATTAAACGCTAATCGAACTAAACTAATCAACATCGCGCTCGCAACTTGAAATACGCATTTGGATGATTATTATACGTGTGTGTGCCTTACGTGTTACTTGTGTATGTTTATTTATGTAATGTGTGGTGAATCAATCGAAACGCAATCGAACTCAAACGCAATCACAAAACGAATACGAATTAAGGATGATTGTATGTTGATATAGTGCGATAATTTGTGGAGAAGAGATAGTGCAAGATATGAGTAGTTGGGATTAAAAGTAATTGGAATAGGAAACTCAATCGTATCCGCATCGTTCGCAATCGAAATCGAGATATCAGAAATCATCGCGCTGAACACTCGAATCAGGCAGCGGAACGATCAGGCTACCAGCCGATCGAACAGCCAGCCGATCGGACTGCTGTCCGATCGGACAGGCTGTCCGATCGTGCTGACCGACCGATCGGCCAGCCTTTACCTCTTTTGGCATCCTATAAATACCCCAGTCATTGTCAAACTTTCCACTTTTGGAAACCTCTGTCCGACCAGCATGCTCAGCTCACCTTTTCTTCGATTTCTCTCGATTCCGGTAAGATCTCATCCTAAATCTTGTACTTTCTTGATCTACACGCACTCCTACACCTTTCTATCTTTTGAATCTTCACTTCTAACCGTGAAATCACCCGATTTGAGGTGTTCTAAGATGATGTCATCATGAGTTCTTGAAGAACTTCATGTTTTGGCTTCAATCCTTCAAGAACAACTTAGATCCAACCGATTTCCACATAAACTAACAAAGATCTTTAGTAGATCTAAATATTTCCACCAAATAAAAGAGTTGAAAGAAATAATCACAAGTTTTCTCAATCTTTTACACTCAATGCCTTCAAACCGATAGGAACGGAGCTTGTGCCGACCTACTAATCACCCTAGTAGTTGTGCGGTTCAAGATCCAGATTCTATCAACGAGGTTCACCGATTTCGGGTTAAACGCTAAACAACCGTCCTGAACAGTTCACTGACCGGGTTGGGTGATTCCTGTCCGATCAGGGGAACCAAGTAAAGACGCGTTTTCTATTGTTTGACTCGTCCTCAAAATGCCTCGATAAAATGACTAACAACTAGAATAACCAAGTGTTAGACGGACAGGCCGACAAGGTCAGGTTGCTGACCGATCGGACTGTTGTCCGAACGGACAGCCAGCCGATTGGACAGTCAGCCGATCGACTGGCCAGCCGATCGACTAGCACATGGCCCCACACTTAAACAATTCATTGAAGTGGAGTATTGAACGAACTGTTGTTCGATCGGATTACCGTCCGATTGAATTACTCTTCGGATCATGAGATACTACACTTCAACACTTAATCAATTTTTCAACATGTTCGACGCGCTAGGAGTGCGGCCCGATCGAACATCCGTCCGATCAGGTGACACCCTGCTGAGAACTTGTCTGCTGAAGTACCTAACCGATCGGGTTGCCGGCCGATCGAACGACCGTCCGATCGACCGACCTGAAAGGTAAAGATACTTCAAGGTTTTCAAATGCTACAACAAAAAATTCAAAAGTCAAACCATCATACACAAACACATCTTACTCTAAGGAAGAAACAATCCACTCGAACAGCCATCCGATCGGCCTACCAACCGACCGGACAGCTGTCCGAACGGACTGTCAACCGAACGGTCAGCCGTCCGATCGGACTACCGTCCAATCGACCAGCTGTCCGACTCTCCAACACTTATTTCCATTTTACGCGTTGCTTATCGTTATACTATCGAACTATTTAGGCTAACGTTACTCTCAAGCGCTCCCTTCAATCCATCAACCGCTGTGAGTATACTCGAACCCTTTTTGCTTTCGCACTTTTGGGTGTTACATACGTTACTTATTCGAAATCACAATCAAACACACTACGCAATATTTTAAACGCTAACCGTTATCGCATGTATTACGTGACTTAATGAATGCTTGTTTGTTATGTTTACACATGGAATGCTGTCTACCTGCCTTAACGACGATAGTACTATAGTTTGGACTCAGCACCCGTTCACAAGGGGGTTGTTAAGGACAATTACTTGCATGGATTACGGTGGTTATCATGTATTGTGAACTGCCTCGGGCAGTCAACCCTCAGTCATTGGTATCGATATATCCATGTCGATAATTAACATGCTTCGTTTTCCTCTGTGTACGTGCTGGTTATGCGTAAACCATTTCGAACTCTTTATGCTATTACTAAACTTGTATGCTCACCTTTACACTATGTGAATTGACTTTTATTTTAACGTATGTGACAGGTAATTAGGACGCTTATCTGCTAGGAAAGCGAGGCTAGAATAAGCTTCTAGAGCCCAACAAATAGTTGTCGGTAGATCTTAGATCAAGAGTCTCTAGAAGCAGATAAACAATTGCTGTATTTAGATCTGAGTTGTCGGAACAGAAACATTTGCCTAGATTTTGTCTGTAATAATTTGTTTACTGTTGATATACGGTATGGGACGTGTTATTTAAATTGAATAGTAATGATAATTGTTATGGAAACTTCTGGACAATTTGTTTCGCTCAGTGCCGCGCCCCGATGATTCCGCCATCGGTTGGGGTGTGACACTGAACGACTCGGTATCACAATAAATTTGTCAAATGTTAAATTTGTGAAATTTATTATGAGGTAGAGAATGTGCAGGACAGACAGGTTTCAGATCCTGATTCTGAATGATAGAGAGCCAGGTTCCGTTACCTGAGGACTCTGTGATTACAAAAATCCAGATTGCGATCCCAGATTATCGAAAGGGGGAGTCTGTAGATGTTAAGAGCCAGGTTATGATTCTGGAAGTCTGATATTCACGCATGCTGATAATGCTGATGAACTTAAGGATTCAAGAGAAGATAGAGTTAGATTGAGATCCTGGAAGAGAGAAAGAGGAGATTGAAGATTAGATCAGCATCCGAGGGGAGGATTTGTTGGTGCTGATGAAAAGAGGAGAGAGGTGCATGAGGAAGTTTTACACTGTCAAGATATTTCAGCGAGAACAGACAGACTGATAAA
Source organism: Helianthus annuus (assembly GCF_002127325.2). Classification (NCBI taxonomy): domain Eukaryota; kingdom Viridiplantae; phylum Streptophyta; class Magnoliopsida; order Asterales; family Asteraceae; genus Helianthus; species Helianthus annuus. Next base: position 176,212,306 of record NC_035443.2, on the reverse strand, counting down.
GACTGAAGACGTTGAAGACTTGACACTGAAGACTCGTCAACATCCGAGGGGGAGTCTGTTGGTGCATACGTCTGTCGACTTCGTCTTGTATCGAGTCTTGTATGGTTGTAGTTAGATCGGTGCACGTAAATCAAGAAATCATGTAATTTCGCATGAACAAGGTAATTCCGCATGAAGGGGTTTCAAGGTATTTTCGCACGAAATTACTTTGTAACTTCATGTGAAATTCTAATTTCGCTTAAACCTAATTTCGTGTGAACATGTTGGTGCGAAATTACCTTGCCTATAAATAGTGATGATTTCGTTTCATTTGGTACGAAATTAGACAGGTGTTTCCGGAGCCGAAGTGCTGCCGAAGTGTCGTTTCACTGTAAAATTTTGTCAAATCAATCAGAAAGACATTTAAAGTGAATATCTAGCTGAATCCAACTCGATATGTCTGTTTCCGCCTTTCATGTTGAGTAGAACGCCTCTGAATGACTCGTTTCGGGTCCATATACGATCCTACACAAACCACCAACTCCAACCCTCTACATATGACCTTCGACACCTTTTTAAACCCGACACCCTCGGTTCCCATTCCCTCCCCACCGCCTACATCTCCTGCCCAAAACTCTCCACCCACAGTTCACACTTCCCACTCTACCCAACCCACTCCATCACCCGAAGCCCAACAATACGCACCAACCAAAGCCCAACCAACCACCCCATCTCACCAAACCTCCCACGGCCCAGCATCATCTCCCTTACAACTCCACAACCCATCTCCAACCTCCCCGACCCATACACCACCCTCCACTTCCACCGTCTCCCCTCTCGGCCCAATGCCCGAGCCCAATGACCAGCCCACTCCACCCACCGGTTCCACCACCTCTACACCAATCAACTCACCCAACTTACAATATCATCAACCCAACCCTCCAAACACCCAAACTCCACCGCCTCGTTGACAACCCAAACCCAACCCCAGATACTACAACTCTAACTTTGTCGACTCCACCACCATTCATCCATTACCCATGTCCCTTGAACCATCCACCTATACTCAAGCCTTGAATGATCCGGATTGGCGTTCCACCATGGATCTTGAATATAATGCACTCATCCAAAACAACACATGGGAACTTGTACCTCACACCACCCAAACTCCCATTGGTTACAAATGGGTATTCTGCATCAAACGTAAACCCGATGGCACTATCGACAAATACAAAGCGCGTCTAGTGGCAAAAGGGTTTCACCAACAATTTGGCAAAGACTACCACGAAACCTTTAGCCCGGTTACTAAACTCGTTACCATTCGCACCGTCCTCTTCATTGCTCTTTCAAAAGGGTGGCCTTTACGCCAACTTGATGTTAACAATGTGTTTCTTCATGGAACCCTCCATGAGGATGTTTTTATGATACAACCTCCTGGGTTCACAAACACGGAATTTCCGTGTCACATTTGCAAACTAAAAAAATCCCTTTACGGTCTTAAACAAGCACCGCGCGCTTGGTACATCAAACTAACCAACTTTCTTGTTAGCTTTGGCTTTAAAAAATGTCTCTCTGATTCCTCCCTTTTTGTCTACAATTCCAAAGATATCACTTGCTACCTACTTGTGTATGTAGATGACATTGTCCTTATAGGAAATCACAACTCCTTCATGGACTCTTTCGTTCAAGCTCTAAGCAAACAATTCTCCATCAAAGACCTAGGCCCTCTCCATCACTTCCTAGGAATCGAAGTCATTCCTATGCCTTAAGGTTTATTTCTTTCTCAACATCGCCATATTCAAGATGTTCTCACCGCCTTTAAAATGGATGGTGCAAAAGAGGTTCTCACTCCTTTGAGTACGTCTGATCCGCTCTCTCCTAATGACTCCTCTCCTCCCGTTGACCCCACCCCTTACCGAAAACTAGTTGGTACTCTACAATACCTTGCTTTCACCCGTCCTGACATCTTATTTGCCATCAATAAATTATCTCAATTCATGCCCTCACCCAAACAATCACACTGGCAAGCTCTCAAACGGGTACTCTGATACTTGAAAGGAACGGTATATCACGGGTTGTTCTTGAAACGCAACACCAATCTTACCATGCGAGCCTTTCGGACTCAGACTGGGGAAGCATTACTAATGGAGGTCGGTCAACCACAACATATCTTTTCTACCTTGGGTCCAAAATCATCTCTTGGAAATCTGCAAAACAAAAAACGGTCTCTAGATCCTCAACTGAAGCTGAGTACAAAGCCCTTGCTAATGCCGCTGCAGAACTGTTATGGGTTAAAAACTTACTTCATGAACTGGGCTTACCACCTGTGATCACTCCCTCATTATACTGTGACAACACCGGGGCCACCTATGTATATGCAAATCCAGTTTACCACTCACGCATGAAACACATAGCCTTGGACTATCACTTTGTATGGGAACAAGTCAACTCCGGGCAACTTAAAGTCCTACACGTCAGCTCAAAGGATCAACTTGCGGATGTCCTCACCAAACCGCTTCCACGGGCACCTTTCATTCTTTTTCGGTCCAAGATTGGAGCCTCCAATGGATCCTCCATCTTGCGGGGGCGTATCAAACCCAATAATTAACTCACCATTAAATGGAATATTATTCTCTCCATTTAACCAATCAATCAAGATGATTGACCGTCCATAATTCTTGCCCAAAGATCAAGCCCTTGACCATCCATAATTCTTGCCCAAAGATGAAGTCCTTGTAATTATTTTGTAATCATTGTACCTCTATATGTTGTGTTGTGAATAACTAGAATGTATCCTTGATTCAATACAAAACTTCTATTGTTTATATGTTGCACTCCTAAATTGTCAATGCCTTGTAACTGAAGAGACGGGTGTCGGTTGTACCGTATGATAAGTGCAAGTTCTCATAGATTCAATTAATCATGTGCACACAAAAGGAACATATGAGGATAGATTGAAATAAATTGTATTCAAAACAAAGAATTTCGTCCGTTAATTACATGCTGAAGAAATAGTAACAAATGTCAACCAATTCTGATAAATCAACACATACAATGACATGTATTTACAAGCTCATTACATCAAAAGATGGTCTTTTTTTTTTGAACGGCAATTTTTTTTAACCTCTTAATTTACCTTGCACTTGCAAGGATTTGAACCCTCTTTTGTATTTAAATATGTAATATAAAAATATAAAGTAAACTAAATTTTAAAGAGCATACAAAAATTATTAATTCATTGCAGATAGTGACCTTGTTTCACTTTAGTTTTCGTATTTGCATTAGTTTATTTCTATCCTGTACTTCTTGAGCTTCTTTCTTATCCTTTTTAATGAAAACTAGGTTTTTCCCCGCCGCGCGTTGCGCGGGGAATTCCGTCATGAACCGAAAGCCAAACACAAAGACCCCAATTAAACACCCGAAAAAGACATACCAAAGAAGATAACTTAGATAAGGCATTTGTAAACGCGAATGAAACATACCAAAGCCTCATTCAATGTCTTTTTCTCTTCAGTGTGACAATGCTCATGCTGAAAATCAGGACCAACCACAACTACAAAACATCCCAAACGTGCATTAGCCTGTAAGGCTTGAATCGGTCCAAACCTTAAACAGAAAATTAACAGTAAAACAATGAAGAAATGGAACAAAATTACAAAGTTACAGACAACTTATGAGTCTAAAATACTACAAGAAACAGATTAAAGGACAACCAAATTAATCTTAAAAAAAGTGGACTTACTGAGTTTGTAATAGGCTTGGCGGCTTGGGTTGGGTAAATCCATGATCCTGATGTTATCTGAACAATCCCTAGCAACTTAAAAGACAAAACGAAAAAGAATAAAACACAGCTTTGCAACATCTTATACAAGCATGTTTTTAATGATGCAGTTACCTAATATTTGCTTGTGTCAAAGTTTTCTTGAAACTTGCAGCAAGCCAATCTACTATTCTCTACATAAATATATAAAACATAAACGGATTTATAATAATTAGAATAATGGTAATAGTAAATAAACACTAATATTGGCTCAAAAAAATACTAACCTTGACAAAATAGTAACAGTCTACCCAACTTCACCCAAACAAAGATGAGACCAATACATAAATCATACTTAAAACAAAGGCTATATGTGAGGCTCAGATCTGGACAAATTGAACTTTATCATCACAGCCTTTTATTATTACACATATAAAAGAACGACTTAATTGTACCAATAGAGATTTTCCTGTATAATTTGACCACCAAAAATGACTCAATGAGGCTCAGATCCATGAATAACTGAAAAAAAAATGATGAGCCTGCCATATGGCTGCAAATTTAACTGTTGTAACAAGAAAGATTTATTGTTCCTTTCACATAAACAACCTGATTGCCCCGCCAAGAAAGGCTATAACAAATTTTGTTAGGATCGGAGGCTCTCATGATTGTGTTTGTTTGTATAAATTTGAACATCTAAAAGAATATGACATAATGTAAAGTGCAGCGGAAATGCATACAAACTTTGTAAACACAATCAAAGAAGAAAATAGTTTGATAAACAAATGCTTCACATTGAGTTGAATGATTGAATTACAAAGCAAACGATTACAAGCATGCTTACAAAACTAAGCTCCCCCTGAGCTTGATACTCCAGAGTTGGTTGCACAAGATGAAAGGATTAGACATGAGGAGAAGAACTCACTCAGTCAATCAAATGTAACAGTACAGGGTACTGCTCCATTTATAGGCAAGCCAAACCACTGAGGCATCTCAGCTGACGTCACCATGAAAGTGACATCTAACAACCTAACAACCTATAAACACTGTTCTATACAAACTACTGATGTCTAACAACTGATTATCAGTAAAATACAAAACATAAGAAAACTACTGCTTCACTTTCCACTAATGTAGCCTGAGCACTGATGTTGAGCATCAGTGCTCTCTTCAAAGGTGACCAGTCCTTGAATGAGTAGTGCTTGTGCCTATAGCAGTACTTAAGAAACATCAGTAGATAGAGCGTCAGTGTTTGTCTTCAGCAGTCTTTAGAGTTTCATCAGTGTTTGGGTCATCAGTTGTTGTATTGAGCAGTACTTAAGATCCATCAGCTGTTAGATAACCACTGTCAAGGGGAAAGCTTAATGTAAACAGCTGCTTATGATTAATCCACTGATGTGAACCGGTTTTTGTTTTCATTATCTGTTCCTCTGGTAGGGTTCAATCCCAACAATCTCCCCCTGGAACAGATAATGCCAAAACCCTTCATTATTCTGGATTTTTATTTCTCATCAGAAGTTCCTAAGCTTGTCTTTTAAATTCTACTCCAAAATCCCTGGAACTTGAATCATCATCATCCCTACATAGTGTAAGTTCAAGGAGATCCTGCAAATCTTCAACACTAAGGCCTTGTGCTTCTTTCCTTGATATGTACTTCACTTCACCATTGGATCTGACCAGGGTCAATACGTGGGTCTTTTGATCAGACATCCACTTTAGTACTTTTAATCCTAAAGGGTTTCTTGGGAGAGATTTATTTCCAGATGAGTTTGGAGATGTTGGCTTTGTGAAAAGTTGTAAGCTATCAGACATTTGTTTGAAGGCAATTTCAATGACATTATTGGCTGCAGCTATATCTTCTGCAGTTTCTTTCTCAATCTGCTCTTGTCTCTTTTGTTGATCTGGCTCAATATCTGATATTTCTGAAGTGTTTGGTGAAGCAGGTTTGGTTAATACCTTTTTTGCAAGGTCTTGAAGTTTTACTGATCTGTCTTCTTTTAGATCCATTTTCTTGATGGCATCTGTGAAGTATTCAGCTTCCTTTTCTTTTTCTTCTTCACTGGTCAGTAGTTTTCCCTTTTCTTGGTTTGCCACAAGGATTGGGTTATCTGCTAATGTGAGCAGTGTTTTGAGAGTATCAATCTGCTGTTCAAGCTTTTTGTAGTCTGGCTTCTTTAGAGTGTCTGAGACAATTATCCTCCTTTTCTTAAGCCTCTCATAAGCTTCATCAGTTGTAACACCTCGAAAAATTTCGTCCAATAATGTCTTGACACGTGTCATAAGGTTCCGTTATGTGAAAACATACTTTAGAGGGACTAAAAGTGACAAACAGTGAAAACTATGGAACGTAAGGGTCCAAAGTGTCAACAATGGATAAATAGGCTCTATGATAACCCCACATAATGTTTATAACCTTTAACGGATGGTTCATGGATCATACGACGCGGAAATTGCACAAAAGTGAAGTATTGTAAACTATAGGGGCCAAAAGTGTCAACATGTTGAATTTATACCTCTGAGTGAACTTTTGGCAGACCCGAAGCTTTGTATAGCTAAAATATACTCACTAGAATATGTGGTAAAAATTTCATGAAGTTTCGTCAACGTATGAGAAAGTTATGGCCAAAACCGTACTTAAAGGACTAAAAGCGTCAACGTCGAATTTCATGGCTTTTCGGTTGAGCGCAAAGTTATCCGAGGACATTACCATGTTGGTAAAAGTCCTAAGGTCCTTAGAAACCAAGTTTGGGGGTTTACGGGTCGAGAAAAGTAGCCGAAACATCGCGTACAAGTTCAGGGGTCAAAGCTGTCAATACATGAAACTTATTTTGGCTGAACCAGGGTCAGGCGACCCGCCTGGGAAAGCCCAAGCGGGCCGCGTGGGTTGCCCAGCGACAGAAAATCGAAAATGGGTTGATTTGGGTCCGATTTCAAGTGCCATACAGCTATAACTCGCCTCCAAAAGCTCCAATAGGATTGCTTGCATGGCTATAGCAACAGTGTGCTATCTATAACCTCTGGAAAACACCATAAATCAGATTATTGAGCTCATTCTTTGACATTTGCATTAGTAACCAAAGTGCTCTCAACATTCAAGAACTTCAAGGCAGACTTCTGGAGTTAATCTGATCCTCAAGGCCGATCCTAGTGTTCACTAAACACCTATAGGACTCTTGTAAGCTTTCAATTCGTTCTTTAATCTGTTCTTGTTGTGTTTATTGCTAAAAGTCAAACTGGGTGTTCATAACCTTTGACTTTCTGATTAAACAAATTTCTTTCAGTCATTTCTCGAATTGAAACTTGTTATAGATTGGTATTTATGTGGGAAACAAACCCTCTAAAGGGTACTCTCTGATTCCCACTACATGCATGCTAAATGTCGAGTCAAACATGTTTCTAAAAAGTCAACAGAATTGATTTTCGCAAAAATAAGCTTGAATGTTAATATATTAGACATGAAATCTGATTGATCATCATAAGTAACTTGTATTACATATAAGAATGTGTTTTAATCATCATCAACTCGACAATCTATAGTATAGCCACGAATCGGAACCGAAAGTCTTGTAAAACGATTATTTCGTAGACTATCGATTCGGATTCGTACATGCATGTTCGAGATCTGTATTGGAAAGTATTTTGACTATTTTTTATTTTAGTTAAACTTTCTGGAATTTTCCTTGATTGAGTCTATGCTTAGCCTATTCGAATGCATGTTTCCGGTTTATGCATAAAGTTGACTATTTTGCCCTTTTCGATTTAAAACGGGATTTTTGGAAAAATGAAAGGATAGAAATCTTTATTTCTAATATATGAACTTGCACCGAAAGTTTCGGATCAGTTGGTGGTCCAGATTGTGAGTTATGGCCATTAGCGTAAAACTATATTATAAATTTACATAAACGGTCCTTTTCGCATAGAACCCGTTTCTGGCCACGTTTTGGTACACAACTTTTTACCAACAGAAGTAATATAATATTCTGGGAATTTTGATGATTTTTAATTAATTTTTGGCTGAACGGATCCTAGATCGCCTAGTCATTTCGGCTTATGTCGGTTTTGACCGTTTTAGCCATAAAATGAGTTTTACACATCCTTTTGACCCGAAACCTTTTTCTACTGATTTTATATGATGAATAAATTATTTTAAGTATTCTGGAAATATAAAAATCTCAGATTTAATTTGAAAACCCGAAAACGCCCTTAAATCGCATATTTAGCGTTTTACGCGCATAGTGAGCGTTATACTTGTTTTAAACATATAAGACCTATACCTACTGATGTGTTTAGCATATTTTCATATAAAAACAGTAAGTATAAGTATATGAACTCAGATTTCCAGTTTTGGCATTTTTAGCCCTTGTGAAATTACTAAATTACCCCTACGGTGCATAGTTTGGTTTTAAATGATATATTTGGTATATGGGTCATACCCTACTGATATAATATGTTATATTAAGTATATTTACTGTATGAACCAGACCCGAAACTCAGATTTCTAATTTTACCCTTTTATTATCTTTTAAATGACCAAAATGCCCTTCTAAGGCATAAATTGGGTTTAAAATTATTCCGGGCAATATAGAACATAACTTACTGATATAATATCATATTTTAAGCATATTATCTCAGGGAACTTGCATTTGAATCATTTGACTACCCGTATCGTCCTTTTCGCGTTCGGTTCGGTTTACGTAACTAGTTTGCGTAAATTGACCGAAACGGGTCAAACGATATCATTTTTATTTCAAAATCCAGAATGTATTTAGTATACCCATATTATACAAGTATTCAAACTTGTCGGGTCTAAATCACATTCTATCCGGTCTTTCGCTTAATCGTGCGTAAACCGTATCATTCCTAAAACTAACCGGTCAAAGCTTAAGCTTAAATAAAAGGCCGTTAGGAATCTAATAGGTTAATTATAAACCTTTGTTCCAGATTAGGAGGCCCGGTAAAAGCTACCAACACTTAGCATTTGTGACTTATACTTGCTCAGGTAAATACATTTTGACTTATTTTCCCTATACGGGCTTGGGGTACGGTATTTAAAATACCGCTTGATCGGGCGCACAAGTCCTGCGCCTTATAGGTGTACAGTCTTGAATAGCTTGTGCGACTTCGTTTAAACAGTTTTGTCTTACTTAAAGGCTTTGGGGGGTTATTGACCATGTCCCGGATATCCTTGGCATTATCTTACGAGATGGCCACGACCAGAGCACGGGGTGTAGGCGTACACCCGACGTGTATAACTCTTTAATGTGGTGTGTCATTTAATCTCTAGCCCGGACAGTAGATCCCGGGCCACCAGAGATAAAAGTGCATGTAAATCGTTCACAAGTTTATATTATATAATTATCCCAAGTTAATAAAAATATTTATGCCTTGTGCATTTAAATCAATTTTCAATCATTTTCAAAATGAGTCGGTTGATTTGTATTTACCAGTGTAAACTGACGTATTTTTCCCAAAAGGTTAAGTGCAGGTACTATACGGAAATAGGCTGGTTGTTTCCTAAGAGCGTCCACTATAGTCTCGCAAGCTCGGACGACAATATATCTGTTGAACTATTTTTATCTTATTTTATTTGATCCGCCTGTGGATCCATTTCAACTACTGTGATATTTATTATTGCACTTTATTTAAAGTTGAGATGTTTCTATTCTGCTTCCGCTGTGCATTATTATATTGTGTTGATTGTCTATGACAATGCCAACTACGTCACTGTACCCCACACCGGGCCCACCGGTGACACGTGGAAATCGGGGTGTGACAGGTTGGTATCAGAGCCAACGCTGAGTGAATTAAACACTATCCTAATGTGTTTAATCTCAGTTACACAATTGCACATTCCTCGATTTTCGAGTCTAGACAAAGAACTTAGGAAATGTTCAACATTTCGTTTAATTTATTTTTATTATTTTGCATTGTCTTATATATTTTGTTGTGCAACTTGTTTGACTTTTGACAGGATCACTATGCCGCCACGAATGAGAGGTCGAGGAGGATTTGCTACATCCCACGACCATGAGGCAGGGCCCTCACATAGGCGAGCTCCATCCGCCACGCACAACACAGCCGCCAACGACCTTTGGAGGTCTTTCGCCGAGCCTGCCAGACACTCGGTATCCGCCAGCACTTCACCGTCTTTACCCCACTCGTTTGGGCCCCACTCAGAGAATGGGCCCCATGGTTCGCATGGATCCTACATACCATTGCAGCAGTCACCACACCAGTATCCAGCACCAGTCTACCAGGGTTTGTATAACCCTGATGCTTTTGGGGATGAGCCAGTGGGTCATAACCCACTTGGACCGGAGGACCACTTTTCTGGTGGTCACGAGATGGACGTCGACGAGGATACGGACCCCTCGCTACCACCATCAGGTACGCCTAACCATCCGATTGAGATATCGGATGGGTCGCCATTTAGGGGATCACCCTACAATGGTGGGGACAGCTTTCAGGAGAGATTTAAGCAGCATGATTGGTATTTCACCCCCAGCCACAACTCTCCGATGCTTCAGTCTCACCAGGTTTCACCGGTGCACTCGCAGCACCACTCGCAGCAGCAGCAGCTCCAGCAGCAGCCGCCTCTACCGCAGGACCTATCTGAGGCCCTGTGGCGTGACGTGATCACTCCGTCACCACCGCCGCCACCAGTCTTACCTCCTCCGCCTCAGAGGCCTAGGAGGAATGCGCGCATGTCTACGCGCGGAGGGATTCGCATAGGCACCCCTCCACATGTTGGTAGCAGCCGCTACACGTCTCTTCCCGGGGAGTCCGAGACAGGGGAGTCTCAGCATCCCGTATCAGAGGTTACTTCCGTACCGATCCCGCCTCTGCCGCCGCAGAACTACGGAGAGCCGATTCCGGCTTATGCTAGTGCAGCTCAGTATAACCCGTTCGAGCATGTTTTCCCTCAGGGTTATGATTACACAGGAGACCCTTATTGGCAAGCTGTGAACTACAGCTCACTCCCTCCTAGTGGTCCTTTGGGAGACACTTGGACTGCTGGGCAGTCTACTTTTGGTTACCCTCCGGGTTACCAACAGCCACCGCAGCCGCAGCCGTACCAGCCGCCGCAGCCGCAGCACTTCCAGCCACCGCCACCGGCGCCTATGATGTCGCCGCCGCAGGTTCAGGAGATCCTGCATGGGATTGATAGCATGCGACGGGAGTTGCAAAATGATCGCCGTCACAACCGTGGCATGTTCAAGAAGGTGTTTGACCTGCTCAAGGGTAAGAGCAAGAGGGATCATTGAATCCTTCGATTACTGTCTCATGTACTCATGTCCCTGCGTGGACATCTATCCTTGTACTCTACCCCTGCGTGGGTATATCTTCTTATTCTACCCCTGCGAGGGTATGCTGTTCTGTTGACCCCTGCGTGGGTTTGCTTTATTTTATTTTCTTTATTGATGTTACTTGTTTAGCCCCTGCGCGGGCATGTTATTCATGTTATTCATGTTATTCATGTTATTCATGTTATTTCAAAGTCCCGTTTAGGGCATAGATGTACTAGCACTTTATTTAAAAATTTGAGATAGTTAATTTGCATTTCTCATTTTATTTATATGCATGAATATAATACTAAAATAATGGAAAAAAAAATCAATTTTTTTATTTGATTTGCCATTTATAAGAATCTTAGTAAGGTATAACCTAGCTTGAATGCCTTATTAACAGGCCTGGCCCTGATGGTAAAACCTGGTTGAAAAGATTCAACTCCCTGTTAACATCTGAAAACATGTTAACATTCTTGACTAAGCGTGATTCGTAAAATCACCCACGTCACCCTTTTTAATAAATTATCTACAGATTCTATCTGTATACAAGTCTATTAATGACTTGATACCTACGGGTTATGACTATGTCATATAGTGGCAGTTGTGGTTTATAACTCCCTGCCAAGAAAAGAAATATCTACAGATTTTATCTGTACACAAGTCTGTTTATGACTTGATACCTACGGGTTATAACTATGTTATATAGTGGCAGTTGTAGTTTATGACTCTCTGCCTAGTAAAGGATTATTTGTTTAATATTACAATTTATAATCCTATAAAAAAATCTAAATTTATAATTTAGTGATTGTCCTTGTGACTAGGCCTATGGTGCCAATATATATATTTTCATTCCTTGATTGCTAATAAGAGCCTGAATGAAATTTATTAAATTAACTGCTAAGGTTCTTGATACCATGGTTAATAAGTCGTTTAAGAACGATGATACTGTTAGGTTCTAAATTAGACCTTGTCCTTTATTGTAGCTTAAAGCTACAATGGCCAAATCGGAGGAGACCAACAGTCATTCTGGGGAACACTCAGATAATGCAAAGATTCACGTTACCGGTGCAGAGTTGCAAGCACTGATAGATAACGCTGTTGCCAAAGCTATGGATAGGCAATTCAGGGAATCTAGTGGTACTCGGAGTAGGACCCGAACAGAAACGCACGCAAAGCCCAAGACTCATTCTGAGGCTCATAGTAAGCCGCCATCTAAAAAGAGTGAGCCGAAGAAAGCTGAGGATGATAATCATTCCTCCAACCACAGCAGCGTCCCAAAGCAGGAGATTAAGCTGAAACATGACACGTACAGCAGGTCCTGTACGTACAAGTATTTTGTATCTTGCAAGCCCAGAGATTTCACTGGGGAAAAGGGAGCCGTCGATTGCATGACGTGGATTGATGAGATGGATACTGTGGTTGATATCAGCGGGTGTGCTGATAGGGACGTCGTGAAGTACGTGTCCCAGTCATTCAAGGGAGATGCATTAGCATGGTGGAAGTCACTCCTACAAGCTGCCGGTAAGGCCACACTGTACGGTTTGTCATGGGAACAGTTTGTGGCCCTGATTAAAGAGAACTTCTGTTCGCAGCACGAGGTCGAGCGAATCGAATCGGATTTTGTATCCTTAGTCATGAAGAACCTCGATTGTCAAGCGTATCTTACTACGTTCAACACGTTGTCTCGTTTAGTGCCTTATCTGGTGACCCCGGAGCCGCGTAGGATTGCTCGATTTATTGGGGGTCTGGCACCGGAGATAAAGGCGAGTGTCAAAGCTTCCAGACCTACTACATTTAGATCCGTAGCAGATCTATCCCTCTCCCTCACTCAAGACGTGGTAAGATTGAGAGCCATGAAGAGCTCTGAGGAAAACAAACGGAAACGTGAGGATGACACCTCACGAAGATCTGAAAAGCGACATAGAGGGAACAACGACCACAGGAAAGGGTCGGGGTCTAGGAAAAGTGATCATCAGTCGGGTGAGAAACCCAGATGCAAGGTTTGTAGGAGACACCACTTTGGGAGGTGTCGGTTAGAGACAAAATCCCAGTCTTCGGAGAAACGATGTGGAATCTGCAAGTCCACAGATCATAAAGCTGTGGATTGCAAGAAAATGAAGGATGCAACCTGTTTTGGTTGCAACGAGAAAGGGCATATTCGGCCCAACTGCCCAAAGAATGCGAAGAAAGCTGATGATGGGAAGAAGACTAATGCGAGAGTCTTCAGAATGGACGCAAAGGAAGCAGTCCTTGACGATAACGTCATTACCGGTACGTTTCTTGTAAATGATGTTTTTGCTAGAGTTTTGTTTGATTCGGGGGCTGATAAGTCGTTTGTAGATGATAAGTTTTGTAAACTGTTGAACCTTCCTGTTAAAACCTTAAGTGTGAAATATGAGGTGGAATTAGCCGATGGAACCATAGAAACCGCCTCAACTGTTCTAGATGGATGTGTTATATCCATTAGGAATCATTCCTTCCCGTTATCCTTGCTTCCCTTTAAGTTAGCTGGATTCGACATAGTGATAGGCATGGATTGGTTGTCGAGTAACCAAGCCCAGATTCTGTGCAATAGAAAGCAGGTGATAGTGAAGACTCCGTCTGGTGAGTCACTTACTATTCAAGGAGATACCCAGCATGGATTGTCGGAGCAAGTGTCCATGCTCAAAGCATCCAGATGCATGCAGAAGGGATGTGTCATCTATATGGCACAAGTTACCATAGATGAGCCGAAGCCGAAGATTGAGGATATCCCTATTATTTCGGAATATCCTGAGGTTTTTCCTGAAGAGCTACCCGGGTTGCCACCGGATAGACAAGTGGAGTTCCGGATAGACATTATACCAGGTGCAGCACCTGTAGCAAGAGCACCATACAGATTGGCACCAACGGAGATGAAGGAGTTGAGGACGCAGTTGGATGAGCTTTTAGCCAAAGGTTTTATTAGACCTAGCTCGTCTCCTTGGGGAGCGCCAATCTTGTTCGTTAAAAAGAAGGATGGCTCGATGCGTCTGTGCATCGATTACCGTGAGCTTAACAAGGTCACTATCAAGAATAGGTATCCGTTACCCAGGATCGACGATCTGTTCGACCAGTTGCAAGGAGCAAGTTACTTCTCCAAGATTGACCTGAGGTCAGGTTATCACCAGTTAAAGGTCAAGGACGAAGACGTACACAAGACCACGTTTAGGACTCGTTATGGACATTACGAGTTCCTAGTGATGCCGTTCGGGCTCACTAACGCACCAGCCGCGTTCATGGATCTCATGAATCGCGTCTGCAAACCTTATTTAGATAAATTCGTCATTGTCTTTATTGACGACATCCTTATCTATTCGAAGAGCCAAGCTGACCATGAGAAACACCTTCGTTGTATTCTCAAACTTCTGTATCAAGAGAAGCTTTATGCCAAATTCTCGAAGTGTGAATTTTGGCTTCGAGAAGTCCAATTCCTTGGACATGTTGTAAGCGAGCGTGGTATCCAAGTAGATCCCGCTAAAGTCGAAGCAGTCATGAATTGGCAGGAGCCGAAGACGCCTACTGAGATTCGCAGTTTCCTCGGATTGGCAGGATACTATAGAAGATTCATCGAGAACTTCTCAAGGATTGCTGCGCCCCTAACTTCATTGACCCGTAAGAAGATTAAGTTTGATTGGGGCCCTAAGCAGCAGGAATCCTTTGACATTCTGAAGCAGAAGCTGAGCAATGCGCCAGTATTGACGTTGCCCGATGGTATAGATGAATTTGTGGTGTATTGTGATGCATCACATACTGGCATGGGCTGTGTACTCATGCAGAAAGGCAAAGTCATTGCCTACGCTTCTCGACAGCTCAAGGTGCACGAGAAGAACTACACCACCCACGATTTGGAATTGGGTGCAGTTGTATTTGCTTTGAAGCTATGGAGACATTACTTGTATGGAACCAAGTGCATAATTTATTCGGATCACAAGAGTCTTCAGCATCTGTTCAATCAGAAGGAATTGAACATGCGACAAAGGCGATGGATGGAAACTCTCAATGACTATGACTGTGAGATACGATACCATCCAGGCAAGGCAAATGTGGTTGCCGACGCCTTAAGTAGAAAGGAAAGGGTGAAGCCAATCAGAATCAATGCCAAGCGCATTGAGATAAGAAATAATTTGAATGAAAGGGTGTTAGCTGCACAGAAGGAAGCTGTGCTGGAAGCTAACTATCCTGCAGAAAAGTTGGGAGTAACTGAGGAGCAGTTATCCCACGACAAAGATGGAATGCTACGACTAAACGGACGAATATGGGTTCCAGTTTATGGAGGACTTCGGGATGTGATCCTCCAGGAAGCCCACAGCTCTAAATATTCCGTTCATCCTGGAGCCGATAAGATGTACCAGGATTTGAAATCAAACTACTGGTGGATTGGTTTGAAAAAGTCCGTGGCCGAGTATGTGGCCAAATGTTTGACTTGTGCGCAAGTCAAGGCTGAGCATCAGAAGCCGTCAGGTTTGCTTCAGCAACCTGAAATTCCCAAGTGGAAATGGGAAATGGTGACAATGGATTTCATCACCAAGTTACCAAAGACGAAAAAGGGAAATGATACCATATGGGTCATAGTAGACAGACTGACTAAGTCAGCTCATTTTCTACCCATCAAAGAGACGTATAGCTCAGATATGTTAGCTCAATTATACGTCGATAAGATAGTAGCGCTACATGGTATACCTATATCTATTATCTCTGATAGAGATACTAGATATACGTCGCATTTTTGGAAGAGTTTCCAACAATCGTTGGGCACTCGTTTGAATTTTAGTACGGCTTACCATCCTCAGACTGATGGTCAGAGTGAGCGTACTATTCAAACTCTGGAAGACATGCTTCGTGCATGTGCGATCGACTTAGGTGGTAGTTGGGATAAGAACTTACCATTGATTGAATTCTCCTACAACAATAGCTACCATTCCAGCATAAAGGCTGCGCCTTTTGAGGCCCTATACGGTAGAAAGTGTAGATCGCCCATTTGTTGGGCAGAAGTTGGAGATGTCCAGCTGTCTGGACCAGATATCGTCTTTGAGACGACAGACAAGATCGTTCAGATCCGTGATCGTTTGAAAGCTGCCAGGGATAGGCAGAAAAGTTATGCGGATCCTAAGCGCAAAGATTTTCACTTTGAGGTGGGTGAAAAAGTGTTGCTTAAGGTATCACCTTGGAAGGGTGTATTGCGATTTGGAAAGAAAGGCAAGCTAAGCCCGAGATATATAGGACCTTTCGAGATAATCGAACGTGTCGGGTCAGTCGCTTACAAGTTAAACTTGCCTGAAGAGCTTAGTGCCATTCATAATGTGTTCCATATCTGTAATTTGAAGAAGTGTTTCGCTGACGATTCACTGGTTATACCGCATACAGATATACACATAGACGAAAGTCTGAAGTTTGTGGAAAAACCTTTGTCGATTGAGGATCGACAGGTAAAGAAGCTTCGAAGGAAGCACGTGCCTATTGTTAAGGTCAAGTGGGATGCCCGTAGAGGTCCCGAATACACGTGGGAAGTGGAATCCACGATGAAAGAAAAATATCCCCAGTTGTTTGAATAAATCTCGGGGTCGAGATTTCTTTTAAGGGGGTGAGGATGTAACACCTCGAAAAATTTCGTCCAATAATGTCTTGACACGTGTCATAAGGTTCCGTTATGTGAAAACATACTTTAGAGGGACTAAAAGTGACAAACAGTGAAAACTATGGAACGTAAGGGTCCAAAGTGTCAACAATGGATAAATAGGCTCTATGATAACCCCACATAATGTTTATAACCTTTAACGGATGGTTCATGGATCATACGACGCGGAAATTGCACAAAAGTGAAGTATTGTAAACTATAGGGGCCAAAAGTGTCAACATGTTGAATTTATACCTCTGAGTGAACTTTTGGCAGACCCGAAGCTTTGTATAGCTAAAATATACTCACTAGAATATGTGGTAAAAATTTCATGAAGTTTCGTCAACGTATGAGAAAGTTATGGCCAAAACCGTACTTAAAGGACTAAAAGCGTCAACGTCGAATTTCATGGCTTTTCGGTTGAGCGCAAAGTTATCCGAGGACATTACCATGTTGGTAAAAGTCCTAAGGTCCTTAGAAACCAAGTTTGGGGGTTTACGGGTCGAGAAAAGTAGCCGAAACATCGCGTACAAGTTCAGGGGTCAAAGCTGTCAATACATGAAACTTATTTTGGCTGAACCAGGGTCAGGCGACCCGCCTGGGAAAGCCCAAGCGGGCCGCGTGGGTTGCCCAGCGACAGAAAATCGAAAATGGGTTGATTTGGGTCCGATTTCAAGTGCCATACAGCTATAACTCGCCTCCAAAAGCTCCAATAGGATTGCTTGCATGGCTATAGCAACAGTGTGCTATCTATAACCTCTGGAAAACACCATAAATCAGATTATTGAGCTCATTCTTGGACATTTGCATTAGTAACCAAAGTGCTCTCAACATTCAAGAACTTCAAGGCAGACTTCTGGAGTTAATCTGATCCTCAAGGCCGATCCTAGTGTTCACTAAACACCTATAGGACTCTTGTAAGCTTTCAATTCGTTCTTTAATCTGTTCTTGTTGTGTTTATTGCTAAAAGTCAAACTGGGTGTTCATAACCTTTGACTTTCTGATTAAACAAATTTCTTTCAGTCATTTCTCGAATTGAAACTTGTTATAGATTGGTATTTATGTGGGAAACAAACCCTCTAAAGGGTACTCTCTGATTCCCACTACATGCATGCTAAATGTCGAGTCAAACATGTTTCTAAAAAGTCAACAGAATTGATTTTCGCAAAAATAAGCTTGAATGTTAATATATTAGACATGAAATCTGATTGATCATCATAAGTAACTTGTATTACATATAAGAATGTGTTTTAATCATCATCAACTCGACAATCTATAGTATAGCCACGAATCGGAACCGAAAGTCTTGTAAAACGATTATTTCGTAGACTATCGATTCGGATTCGTACATGCATGTTCGAGATCTGTATTGGAAAGTATTTTGACTATTTTTTATTTTAGTTAAACTTTCTGGAATTTTCCTTGATTGAGTCTATGCTTAGCCTATTCGAATGCATGTTTCCGGTTTATGCATAAAGTTGACTATTTTGCCCTTTTCGATTTAAAACGGGATTTTTGGAAAAATGAAAGGATAGAAATCTTTATTTCTAATATATGAACTTGCACCGAAAGTTTCGGATCAGTTGGTGGTCCAGATTGTGAGTTATGGCCATTAGCGTAAAACTATATTATAAATTTACATAAACGGTCCTTTTCGCATAGAACCCGTTTCTGGCCACGTTTTGGTACAAAACTTTTTACCAACAGAAGTAATATAATATTCTGGGAATTTTGATGATTTTTAATTAATTTTTGGCTGAACGGATCCTAGATCGCCTAGTCATTTCGGCTTATGTCGGTTTTGACCGTTTTAGCCATAAAATGAGTTTTACACATCCTTTTGACCCGAAACCTTTTTCTACTGATTTTATATGATGAATAAATTATTTTAAGTATTCTGGAAATATAAAAATCTCAGATTTAATTTGAAAACCCGAAAACGCCCTTAAATCGCATATTTAGCGTTTTACGCGCATAGTGAGCGTTATACTTGTTTTAAACATATAAGACCTATACCTACTGATGTGTTTAGCATATTTTCATATAAAAACAGTAAGTATAAGTATATGAACTCAGATTTCCAGTTTTGGCATTTTTAGCCCTTGTGAAATTACTAAATTACCCCTACGGTGCATAGTTTGGTTTTAAATGATATATTTGGTATATGGGTCATACCCTACTGATATAATATGTTATATTAAGTATATTTACTGTATGAACCAGACCCGAAACTCAGATTTCTAATTTTACCCTTTTATTATCTTTTAAATGACCAAAATGCCCTTCTAAGGCATAAATTGGGTTTAAAATTATTCCGGGCAATATAGAACATAACTTACTGATATAATATCATATTTTAAGCATATTATCTCAGGGAACTTGCATTTGAATCATTTGACTACCCGTATCGTCCTTTTCGCGTTCGGTTCGGTTTACGTAACTAGTTTGCGTAAATTGACCGAAACGGGTCAAACGATATCATTTTTATTTCAAAATCCAGAATGTATTTAGTATACCCATATTATACAAGTATTCAAACTTGTCGGGTCTAAATCACATTCTATCCGGTCTTTCGCTTAATCGTGCGTAAACCGTATCATTCCTAAAACTAACCGGTCAAAGCTTAAGCTTAAATAAAAGGCCGTTAGGAATCTAATAGGTTAATTATAAACCTTTGTTCCAGATTAGGAGGCCCGGTAAAAGCTACCAACACTTAGCATTTGTGACTTATACTTGCTCAGGTAAATACATTTTGACTTATTTTCCCTATACGGGCTTGGGGTACGGTATTTAAAATACCGCTTGATCGGGCGCACAAGTCCTGCGCCTTATAGGTGTACAGTCTTGAATAGCTTGTGCGACTTCGTTTAAACAGTTTTGTCTTACTTAAAGGCTTTGGGGGGTTATTGACCATGTCCCGGATATCCTTGGCATTATCTTACGAGATGGCCACGACCAGAGCACGGGGTGTAGGCGTACACCCGACGTGTATAACTCTTTAATGTGGTGTGTCATTTAATCTCTAGCCCGGACAGTAGATCCCGGGCCACCAGAGATAAAAGTGCATGTAAATCGTTCACAAGTTTATATTATATAATTATCCCAAGTTAATAAAAATATTTATGCCTTGTGCATTTAAATCAATTTTCAATCATTTTCAAAATGAGTCGGTTGATTTGTATTTACCAGTGTAAACTGACGTATTTTTCCCAAAAGGTTAAGTGCAGGTACTATACGGAAATAGGCTGGTTGTTTCCTAAGAGCGTCCACTATAGTCTCGCAAGCTCGGACGACAATATATCTGTTGAACTATTTTTATCTTATTTTATTTGATCCGCCTGTGGATCCATTTCAACTACTGTGATATTTATTATTGCACTTTATTTAAAGTTGAGATGTTTCTATTCTGCTTCCGCTGTGCATTATTATATTGTGTTGATTGTCTATGACAATGCCAACTACGTCACTGTACCCCACACCGGGCCCACCGGTGACACGTGGAAATCGGGGTGTGACAGTGTACTGCTTTGTCCATTTTGCTATGGCAGTGGCAGTGTCCACCTTTGCATCCACCAGCTCCTGTTTCTTTCTTTTGTACTCAGATGTTAGGCCAGCAATGAGCTTTTTGTATTTGTTCCAATTTGGAGCAGTCTTCTTCTTTCTTGGATCATTTTTAATCCTTTCAATTCTGTCTGCCTCATGCTTTAAAGCAACTATTGGCCATTCTTTAAATTGGTTTTCTTCAGCAGGATAAAATTTTTCTTTCATGATATACTCAAGATATTCTTTTCTCAGTTTATTTCGTTTTTCTTTCTTTTCTCTGTCTAGATCTTGTGCATAATCTTCCATCTGCTTGACTTTTGTGAGCAAGAATTCCAATTTTTCAGCAATGGCTTCGTCACTTTAACCTTTACATTCAATTTTGGCTCTTATCTTAGCCTGCTTTGCTTTGAGTTCTAGGTATTCATCCACACTTTCTGGAACTATGAAGCCTATGAGAGAAGGGAATCTTCTTGTTGATGGATCATCTTCAGTGTAAAATTGTTTCATCTCATTTTTCACAGCTTCCATTTCCATCGGATATTTTGCAGCATTTGGATCATATTTGTCCTCATTTGCCTGGGTAATTTTTCTTTTTCTGGTGTAAAGCTTTACGGATGAAAGGGATTTTGGTTGTGATGTAGGAATAGTGAGAGCAGTGGTAGATGGTTGACTAACAGCTGTTGAAACAACTGGTGTTTCAACCACTGTTGTCATTACAACTACTGATGTGTCAGCAGGTGTCTTCTGCTTTTGAGCAGGGGTTGAAATGGCAGTGGTTTGAGTTGTGGAAAGTGTCTGACTAACAGCTGTTGAAACAACTGGTGTCTCAACCACTGTTGTCATTACAACAGATGTTGTAACATCTGTTGTCTTCTGCTTTTTGGCAAGAGGGGATGATGGGATGGCTGTTTTTGATGGTGAGTTTGGTTTTGGTGGTGGTGATGTAATCATAGATGATGATGATTGAAGGACAGTGGGTGTGGTGGTGCGTGTTGAGGTGGTGTGTGTTGAGGTGGTGTGTGTTGATACATCAGCTTTGGTTTGGCTACCTTTTTCAGGTTCAATGTATATACCATCTTCAATCCCCTTTTTCTTCCACTTATCTTCTCCCCCTTTTGGCATTATCTGGGAAGGGTTCATTCATGAAAAGAATAGTGGAAGGGACTTTTCCAGTGGTACTTTGGATGTGAGCCTTGATAGCTTTGATGTCTGACTGAGTATCTTTAAATCTTGACTCCACCATGTTTGTCAGCATTTGTACTTGTATAGCATGCTGCTGGTCGGCAATTTGTTTTTGTTTTTCAAGCAGTGGTTGGAACATGTTCCATAGCTCATTTGCAGCAGGTGCAGGTTGTGCAGGTGCTTGAGCTGGAGCAGCAGTGGATTGTGCTTTTTGAGCTTTTAACAGCTGTTGCACCATTTCCTTTATTTCAGCAATTGAGTTCTCCAGATTTTCAACTTTCCCCGTCAATTCCTGATATTTTGAATCATCACCCAAGTTAATGGGATCATCTGAATCCCCACCAGCAGTGGTTGTACCAATGTGTGACTTAGGAACTGAATCCCAAAAGTCATTCATTGATGCCCCTTGTTCTTGGTACTGGGGACTTCTTTCTTCAGCACTTGATAACCTTTTGAGGTTACCAGTGGGCATTACAAACTCACTGGTGGT
This sequence comes from Helianthus annuus, assembly GCF_002127325.2. Lineage (NCBI taxonomy): Eukaryota > Viridiplantae > Streptophyta > Magnoliopsida > Asterales > Asteraceae > Helianthus > Helianthus annuus. The sequence continues at coordinate 176,190,428 of NC_035443.2, read as the reverse complement.
TCTCAGTGGTGCTATTGAAGAAATTGCGTTCAAGGGAGTCTTATGAATGTAACCACTGTCCAAATGTAAACCAGCGGGTTCAACATTTGTAGTGGCTGCTCCACTTGAACTACTGACAGGAGTTACTTGTAACTCCTGCAGTGTAACCTCCTCAGTTGTTGCTGGGATAGCAGAGGTATAGACATCAGACCCAGTCACTTGTGGGAGTATACTCTTAGTGATAGGTGATTGAGAGGAACTGGTTTGTGTCTGAGCTATATTAACTGCATGCAACAAAGGTAGCATGGATTGTGGTAATGTGAGGGGTGAAGATAATGGTGTTGAAAGAGATATGTTCTTGGGATCAGGACTGAGGAAGATGGATCCGAGTGGGTCCAGTGCTTCATAATGTGGGGTCCCTGTGTTTACAACCTGATCCTTTTGTGAGGATGCAGGAGGAGTTTGAGGCAATGGTGGAGATCTTTCTTCCATCTGTTGTGAGGAAGTAGCAGCAGTGGTTATTGGTGACATTTGTGTTGTCACTGGCAGTGGCTCTGGGATCTCATCTTCCAGAGGTGCCTTTGTTTTGGGTTTGGGGAGCTTTCTGGATGTTTTCTTTTTGGTCTTTTTGGTGGTGGCAGGTGTGGGTTTCAAAGCAGTGGCTGTGCTGCTATGATCACCTGGAGCAGTGGGCTCAACAGCCAATACCTGAGGAGCAGTGTCATCTGCTAAATTCTGCTCAGGTACCTCTGCTTTTGTTTTTGGAGATGTTAACATTCTTGAGAATGTCTCAGGTGTTAAACCATTTATTTGAAAATAGGTACCTTGTTTGAGCAAATTTTCGTCTTCTTTTCCAAATTTTTGTTCAAAATAGTAGCTTAAAAACCTTGGGAAAAGTAAGAATAATTTGCTATCAACATTTTTTACCAAATCATCAAAGATCACCTGGGAATAATTATCATTTCATTTTTCAAAATAGCATATCCCAGACGTTGAATCTTTGATGGTGTTTCGTTAAAAGCAGTTGTTTTATTAGAAACACACATCAAAAGAGTGTGAAATAAAAACCTTGGTGCAGAAGGGAAGAAACCCTTTTGTAAGGTGTCCCTTTTTGGTTGCTCTGCATATCCCCTATTCATGAAATCCTTTTTCAACTCGGTTTTAGAAAAAGAAGTTTTACCTTTCAGATCATCGAGTTTAAAGACTTCTGAAATTGATTGTGGAGATATTTGAATTTCTTTACCCTGTATCGAGGAGTTGATGGCTGTGATAATGTCACCTTGTTTCTCAAGGGTAGCCTTATTCCATAACTCTCTCTAGGTTTGTAGGCAAATAGGAGCATCTACAGTTAGCAAAGTTTTGTACTTTGATGCAGATAAGGTGTTGATAATGGAGTCGAAAGTGTTGGTGGAAGTGGGTTTTGTGAGTATACCCAAATAGTTGTGAGGTGCTTTGTATGGTATTTCGATAGGTTCAGTGGCCATTTGAGTGGCGTCTTTAGAAGCAGATGAAGAAGAGGATTTTGATTTTGATTTCGATTTTGATTTCGTCATTTGGATGAAAAGAGAATTTTGGAATTCAATTCGACAGTGTGAGCCCCTGTTTGGGTTTAATCAGGGTTTTATTTAGGGAAAAAGTGAATGCTGATGTGGCAGCGGTTACAACGATCTGATGGCTAAAAACTGAGCACGTGTCAACCCCTGATGATAGATTAAATAATGGAGGACAGTTGTTTTCAGAGCCACTGATGAGTCAAACATCAGTGGTTACAACGGTAATAAATGGAACAGTGGGTGATTTTTACTATCAGTGGATGCTTTTTACAACAACAGTGGATAGCATATCAGTGGATAAAACACTGATTTTGAATAACAGTGTGTATCATGAAAATGAGAGGACAGAGGTTGACTTTCAGCAGTTGACAGTGTTTAAGAACCAGATGTTTGATCACATCAGTGGTAGGAAAGTGATGAGTTTTTTTTTTTTTTTCTTTTTTTTTTTTGAAAGACTATTACATCAGCAACTATTAGTGTAGCAGTGGTTGAACTTTTGACAGATAATTTTAGCATCTGCTTGTTCAGATAAGGAAATTAATTTTGTCTTGTGTAATCACAATATCATGTCCAACATCTGTTGAGCTGCAGAAATGCTATACTTAACAAACTACATTTTAGATGCAGATTATCAAGATCAAATTGTCAGCAGTTATCCCAGAAATTTTTGTTCAAGGTTTTGCCAAATGTTCATTATTCCTGACAGTCGTTTAGCATCCCAGATGATGAAAGCTTCTTTACTAAGGCTACTCATTTTATGTCTAATTATTTGAATTAGAACATGAGTAACTCAGTAGTTTAGAAATCCATTTGCAATCAATTTTTGATTTGTGATAAACAGATTTGAGTTTAATATGACCTTGACATGTGCACCATTTCCTTTTGATCTGTTTTTAGGGATGATAATCTTCACACAAAAACAAGGAAATTACATCCTGACCGGTGAGGAAACTTTTACTATAAAAAAAAGTAAAAGTACAAAATATATTATTCAGAAAAAAATGAATAATATATCCGGTCTTTATTGGAGGAAAGTACCTTTCTAAAATTAAAGGTTATTTAGAAAATACATCAAAAGGATCTAGTAATTCTTCAAATAAGCTCATAATCATATCATTCTCAAGTTTTTATGACCACTGTTTGGGACCTTTTTCTTGTCAATTGATTGCAAATTCTTCTTGTAAGGTCAATCACTAAAGATACCATTGTTACCTGAACTTTTCTTGAATTAATGAATGCACACATTTGCATGATGACCAATGTTTACCCAACTTTGGACTCAAGAGTGTTTTAAGTTTATACTCTTTTCTTTTGACTTCAAAAGTTTTGAGGTAAACACACTTTTGAGTTTTGTTCATTTTCTTCTTCCCTTTTTACCCTTCCCATTCCTAAGTACAAAAATACTTACTTGGAGATTTTATTGAGGAAAAATTTAATCCAGAATCATTTTGCAGTAATGTTTGAGAGATCTGGCCACATTTGTACATGTCTTATTGCCAATTCTCACATCACGTATGATTTGGACTGTTTTGACCCCTGATTTTCTTAATGTGTTTTGACAGGGTTGATTTGGTCGTTTTGAGGATTTTCAACCTGCCTTTTAACACATAAGATTTCATGACTAAAGTTTTATTTTCCTCTTTCTATGTTAGCAAAACACTAATGTTTATATGAACATAGTTTTTATTAATCTGAGGTTTATACTTTAGTACAACCTATGCTGAAATCATCACAAATTTCATAACAACAGTTGAGATCAATTTTGACTGAAGATAATCATACCATAGTTACTGGACATCTTTTCAAATCTGAAAGCTATGGATGATTTGTGGTTGACGTCACTTGTTGTTCGGAATTTGTGTATATTATGACATCTTGGTTGTTTTACAGAGTATCTGAATAATCATTTTGAACATGATTTCTCGTTGCTCTGTTTTTCAACTAAATACAATCAACCTTAGTATCAATGAAATTTGAGCTGAACTATTATGTTAAATTGATTGTTAGATCGAATTTGACTGTCCGAGCTCTGATACCAATTGTTAGGATCGGAGGCTCTCATGATTGTGTTTGTTTGTATAAATTTGAACATCTAAAAGAATATGACATAATGTAAAGTGCAGCGGAAATGCATAGAAACTTTGTAAACACAATCAAAGAAGAAAATAGTTTGATAAACAAATGCTTCACATTGAGTTGAATGATTAAATTACAAAGCAAACGATTACAAGCATGCTTACAAAACTAAGCTCCCCCTCAACCTGATACTCCAGAGTTGGTTGCACAAGATGAAAGGATTAAACATGAGGAGAAGAACTCACTCAGTCAATCAAATGTAACAGTACAGGGTACTGCTCCATTTATCGGCAAGCCAAACCACTGAGGCATCTCAGCTGACGTCACCATGAAAGTGACATCTAACAACCTAACAACCTGTAAACACTGTTCTATACAAACTACTGATATCTAACAACTGATTATCAGTAAAATACAAAACATAAGAAAATTACTGCTTCACTTTCCACTGATGTAGCCTGAGCACTGATGTTGAGCATCAGTGCTCTCTTCAAAGGTGATTAGTCCTTGAATGAGTAGTGCTTGTGCCTACAGCAGTACTTAAGAAACTTCAGTGTCAGTGTTTATCTTCAGCAGTCTTTAGAGTTTCATCAGTGTTTGGGTCATCAGTTGTTGTATTGAGTAGTACTTAAGATCCATCAGCTGTTAGATAACCACTGTCAAGGGGAAAGCTTAATGTAAACAGCTGCTTATGATTAATCCACTGATGTGAACCGGTTTTGGTTTTCATTATCTGTTCCTCTGGTAGGGTTCAATCCCAACAAATTTGTTCCAGATAAACTTAACATGATCACCATAGCCATTTTACCTAAACCATATAAAGTTTTAAAAATCCGACACTCGAAGAAATACTCGATAATCATAGAAAATTGAAGATTATAACAATTTGTTTCCATGAGTAAGAAATCAGGGGGTATTTAGCAATAATCGGGATGCACAGTCGTCACATATGGCTGAATCGATCATCAACAAATTCAACTTCATTATCACAGGCCACAACCACTCCCGTAACCATAACATCATCACGAAGACATAACCGCAACCTAGGGTTCGATAAAAACTAAAAGCATTCGACAAGGGCACCACTGCCACCTAGGGTACCGTAATCGAACCCGACAATGATGGCCGATGATAGGGTTTCATCACCACTGACGGCAAGGGCACCACTGCCACCTAGGGTTCCGTAATCGAACCCGGCAACGATGGATGATGATAGCAGAAAGGAAGATATAACTTAAATCTGAAGAAGAGACAGAGACAACTAACCGTTGAATCGAAGAATGGTTCCGTCATCAGACAATATCTTCGTCAACGGGATGAAAGCTTTAGCAACCACCACTTACGGCAAGGGCACCACCGCCACCTAGGGTTCCGTAATCGAACCCGGCAACGATGGCCGATAATAGCAGAAAGGGAGAAATAACTTAAATCGGAGCCCTAGGTGCCGCCGGAAAATCGACCACTTCCATCACCACCTACAGTTGAAAGGCGGTGGATTAAGGAAGAAGGAAGCATGCCAATAAGATAAACAAAGTCACCCACAGGTCACTGGCAGATGTAGGGCGGGAAAAGTGGGGAACCGGGACTGTTCCTAAGAAGATACACTCGGAATCCCTCCTCCGGTGACCGGAGGTGTGAGAGAGCAGAGAGAAGATGGGGGAGAAGGCAGATGTTCATCAGGTTTGTTTTGAAGAGAACTAAGTTGTTGTGTGAACTTGTAAAAGGGGAAAACTAAGTGGCCAAAACCTAAAAGTCAAGAAGAGAACTAGCGCATTCATGCGATGTTAATTGATATATATAATAATTCGTCTTTTATAAAAAAAAACAATGATAGTGACCCCAATTTGGGTACAGAAAGATAGGGGTGTTCAAGATCGGATTATCCGGTTTTCGGATATCCGAAAACCGGATATCTGAAAATTTCAGATAGTGAAGATTGATATCCGAATCCGTATCCGAAATTTCGGATATCCGATCCGATTTTCGGATATCCGAAATTTCGAATATGGATTCGGATATCCAAACGGATATCCAAATTTATAAAAAAAAATCAAAAAATCCGTTTTGTGTATAGAATAAAACTAAACTTATATTCGATTTTCTAAATTTCCAACATTTAAATTTAAAACAATCATAAATTCACACGAATACAATTATTTACTACTTTTTTACTAATTTTTACAATAATTCAAACTAAATACAATGCTCATATACTATATATATTTATAAAAAAATAATTAGTTTTCGGATATCGGATAATCAGATTATCCGAAATTTTTGAAATTCATATCCGAATCCGAATCCGAAAATTCGGATTATCCGGTTTTCGAATATCCGAATTTTTGGATATCCAAAATTTCGGATATTTCAGATACGGATTTTCGGATATTTCGGATTCGGATCCGGATTTTTTTGAACACCCCTACAGAAAGAACGAGGTCTTCTCTAAATGGCAATACTTGACACAAAAATCAATGTTTGTAAAAATGATGTGGAAATTGGCACATTTGGATTTAAAGAAAATCATTTATTCCCCAATGTTCAATAATTTCTTACATCATACATAACCCAAAAGGTTGAGGTGGTGCTATGATTAAGGCTGTAAACGAACCGAACGTTCAACGAACAGTTCGTGAACTGTTCGGCGAGAAGTTCGTTTGTGTTCATTCGTTTAATAAATGAACGAACATGGACAAGAAATTTCGTTCGATTAGTTAAATGAACGAACATGAACAGAGGTCTCGTTCGTTCGATTGTGTTCATGAACATTCGGTAAGGTGTTCGTGAACATTCGTTGATTTGCGTTCGTTTATGTTCGTATGTTTGTGTTTTAATTGAAGATCTTTGTACTTTCTTATATTTTATTTGTACTTTTTATATTATTAAACTTTTGTTTAATTTATTACCCTAACAATTAAACTAAGAAACCCACTTTCACCTTGTTTATGCATCATTTCTCTTTCATTTCTCATTATTTACATCGGCGAATACGATCGACCTCCGTTCCACAATACGGGATTCAAGTTCGAGTGCTACTCTCTGGGCCATCTATCTTTATCCTTCGTCGGTCGTCGCTTTCGCCAAATTTATTTGTGTTTGTTTGTGTTCGTGAACCGTTCGTGAACACGCTCATTTCCTTAATAAACGAACACGAACATAAAATTTTGTTCGGTAAGTGTTCACGAACCGTTCGTGAACACATTTATTTCCTTAACGAACGAACACGAACAAGGCCTTGTTCGTGTTCGTTCGGTTCATTTACAGCTCTAGCTATGATGCTACCATCATACTATATGACAAAACAATGAAGGGGTCTCTTTTCAGAAAATATAGATTCCACCAAATAATGATTGCCCAAAATGTTTGATGCCTTTTAGAAAGAAAAAAAAAACAATTCAACATGACACCTTCGATATTGAATATAAATCAAAAAACGATTTATAATTATTAGTTATAGAGGTGACCCTTGGACCCATTTACTTAATAGTGGGTTGATTTGTGCCGGGTTTAATCAAAATTCTCAAATGAGTCAAATGGATCAAACACCTCAACATCCAAAGCTGCCAACAAATTCCGTCAATTAACAAATCAGATTAGCATGGTAACAATCAGTGACCTATCCCAATGACCCGTGAGTATGGTTGTGCAATGGTTCAGAACCAAACCGAACTGAACCGGAATCGTTATGTAACACCTCGAATTTTTGTGTCCAATGATGTGTTAACACGTGTCATTTGTTTACACGTGGCATCTATAATAAATAAAGGACTAATTTTGACAAACCTTGAAAGTATATAAATTCGAGGGTTATAAATGTCAACAAGGGTAAATATACTGTATAGTATCCCTAAATAATGCTTAAACCTTCAAACGAATAAATTATAGATCGTACAAAAACAAAACGCGGAAGAAAGTGAGAGATTACAAACTACAGGGGTTAACTATGTCAACATGTTTAATAATACATCTGAGTGACCCTTTAACGTTCCCAAGACTTTGTAACGGTATTATACCCTCACTAAAATAATATATATGAATTTCGCGAAGTTTCGATATGAAACGAGAAAGATACGATCGAATTCGTAGAAGAAGGGTTAGAAGCGTCAACAGTGAAAGTTAAGGCTTTCCAATATAATTAATAAATAAACCGGGGACTTAATAAATGCGGGTAAATAACACGAGGCCCCTATCGGTAAATAACCGAGGGCGAAACCGCAAAGTTACCCCTTCAAACCCGAAAGGTCAGGTAAATCATTACGAAAGATTTCGTTATTAATGGCCGGATTCTGTAATCATTACAAAAAGATTTAAAAATCCTGAAATCTTAACCTTAGGCGGCCCGCGTGAAGGTTAAGGATTAGTTGAGGCGGGCCGCGAGCCTCCTCTATTTCGCGTCTGTTATTTGAACTTTAGGCGACCCGCATTAAAATGCATGGGAACTCCCATGCGGGCCGCGTAAAGTGCCCAGATGCAGAAACTTTGTAGTTTCTTGCCTTTTGGAGCTTTTGAACGATCAAACACCAATTAATGGAGCATGGGCGCCCCCTACACGACCCATAACCCTTAGGGACACCTGCCCATCATCCAAGACCAGTTGTAGGGCAATGTGGAATGATCTTGGAGCCTAAAATGCACTATAAATAGCCATGTTGTAGTTACAACATTCACACAACTCAAACACTTCCATCTGATCATTCCAAGGGCTCCCTAGCATCCTCTTCTGTTCTCTAATCAAGAGTTAACTTCTGTAAGTCGTTCATACTCATCTTGGTCATACATTTCCATAGTTTTAGAGTACAAACTCAACCGTCGTAACTAACGGTTGTCATTTCAATAACTCGCAAATGATTCAGTCTTATCACGAATCAAAAATGGTTATGAGTTGGTATTTATGTGGGTACTAAACCTCTAAAAAGGTTCCCCCTGATCACCACTCTAACTATGTCAATTATCGAGTCAAACGTGCGGTTAAAAAGTCAACAGAAAGCTATTTTAGCGATTCATGCATAATCTGTAATGTATATGTTATGGAACCTGTTTTGACAATCATAAAACATGATAATAAGTATATAAACATGTTTGCGCTCGTTTGAATCGATCATTTACTATATTGAACCGGTTCGGAGCCGAAAGTCGCAAAAGTTTGACTTTTGCTTTGACTTCAGTTCTGACCCGTTTTAGTGAGGTATAAATATACCTTAGGACTCTCTTAGGACCAGGTCACATGTTGGTATACGCCTCTGTGGTCGGTTCATGAGTTATCCAAGTCTTTTGCGCAATTCCGTCATTCGCCTAAAAGTTGACCGTAACGGCCTTTTAAAATTAAAACGAGTATTTCGGACACGTGAACGGACCAAACCCTTGCTTGTTAAATTATAAGCATGTCCTTAAAGTTTCACGTCAATCCGAGACCTAGAATGAGAGTTATGCTAAAAGGCGCACTTTTAAGAAAGTTTTGTAATTAACGGCGCAATTAGCATAACGCCCATCTAACCCAAGTTTTCGTCACCAAAACTTTTACCCACTGTGGTAAAATAATATTTTGGGAATTTTAAAGATTTTTAATAAATTTTACCTTGCTCATAACCTGCGGTTATGGCTACGGTTCGGTAAAATACCGAATATGCCCTTTTTGGCCAAAACGGGAGTTCTACAAGGTCTTTTGACCCGATTCCAGTTGCTACTGGTTTTAAATAATAAATAAAGTATTTTAAGCTTTATAAGCTGTTCGGGAAACTCAGATTTCCTGTAGAACTCGAAAAGCCTTTTTTTTAAAGTCTTTAAAATACCCGAAAAGCCCCTACGGGGCATAATATTAACTTAAACTCGTTACGGGCATTACGGAAGGTATCCTACTGATACCAAAATACTTTTAAGGCATATTGACTTAGGAAATAAGCGTAGGACACTTATGGTTAACCGTTTCGCCTATTTGCGCACACGGTACGGCTCATGGAACTAGTTTTCGTGCAATAGCCGATATGGGTCAAATTATATTATTTGAACCCCAAAATCCAGAGTATGAACTATAAACCCATATAAAACAAGTCTCCGTACTTGTTGGGTCCAAATCATACTCCATTCTCGGTTTTCGCCTTTTCGTGCGAATTAACCATATATATATATATCGGAATCAACCGGTTTAAGCTACGGCTAATATAAGGACCGTTAGGATTCTAAGAGGTTAATTAAAACCTTCGTTCCAGATTAGGAGCCCCAGTAAAAGCTATCGGTGACTTGATCTAAATTAAGGATTAATACTTGCAAAGGTAAATACTTTAACTTATTTCCCCTATATGGGCTTGGGTTACGGTATATTAATACTGCTTGATTGAGCATTATATAATTCCATCGCTTAGGTGGTTAATTGATTAAATATGATCGGCTCATTTAAACAGTTTTGTTGCTTATAAGCCTTTGGGGGGTTTAATGACCGTTGTCCCGGATATCCTTGGCATCATTTTACGAAATGGCCACGACCATCGACATCCCGGTGTAGGCGTACACCCGGTATAAAGTGTCGACATTAAAATTAAAAGACGTAGCCGTTGGTTTTATACTACGGTTTTACGCAAACGTGGTGTGTCTATAAATCTTTAACCCGGCACGACCCGGGCTACTGAACGCATAAAAGAACATGTAAAACGTTCACAAGATCATTATGAATTTTCCCAAGTTATAAAAGAGTTTGTGCCTTGTGCATTCAAATCAATTTTAATAAACATTCTCAAATGTGTCAGTTGAATGTATTTACCAGTGTAAACTGACGTATTTTCCCCAAAAAGATTAAGTGCAGGTACCTAAACGTAATTGGCTGGTATTAGCTCCCTAGCGTCGGGATAAGTCTCGCAAGCTTGATTGCAGTATCTAATGGAACAATACTTTATCTTTATTTACGATCCACTGTGGATATATCCAACCCCTGTAATACATTTTGATATTACGATCAGAGGTTGAAATTTATATATTTATCTTATGCTTCCGCTGTGCATTATATAATTGTGTGGTTTGACTATATTGTTGCCAACATCGTCACGGTAATCCCCCACCGGGCCCACCGGTGAGACACGTGGAAATCGGGGTGTGACAGGTTGGTATCAGAGCCAACGTTGAGTGAATTAAACACTACCCTATTGTGTTTAATCTCAATGACACAATTGCACATACTTGAGTCTAGACAAGAACTTAGGACAAATTCGGATTATTATTCCTTTTTGTCTTTATTTTCGATTTGATTTTTAATAAGTTTTGGAGCAGGAAAATGCCACCTGTTATATTCCGAGGAAGAGGAAGGGGACGTAGAGGCCGAGGAGAAATCGTGACACATCACGATCAAGAAGCTGGACCATCTGGTACAAGACATCCTTCGATGACAAGGAGCGAAGAGCCACAACGACGAAGAGATCTTTACGAACCCGCGAGGCATTCCACTTCGCACAGCTCGACGCCATCCTACCGGCACTCCTTTGGACTAGATTCAGAAAATAATCCCAACAACCCACAACCTTCCTTCATACCTCTGCAACGTTCGGTTTCGCACCGGAACTACAACGACCCTACTCCATACTACGTAGCTCAGTTTAATCCGGCTGACTACATACAGGAACCTTCAGGTTTTGTTCCACTAGGGCCTCAAGACCATTTTTCTGAAGATCCCATGGAGGAGGATGAGGATCCAACTGAACCAGCTCGTGGTACGCCCACGCATCCGATAGAAGTATCTGATGGATCTTCATATCATGGTCCGCAGTATCAAGGCCCAGACAGCTTTATGGCCTTGTTTGACCGACATGAGTGGTACAACACACCATCTCATCAGACATCGCAACCGAGACATCCACAGGATCCCTCTGAGGATTCACGCTTTGAGGCAGTTACGCCACCACCTCCGCCACCGGCACAACCAGTTATACCTGATCCGCCAAGGCGTAGGAGGACAAATGCTCGTATGTCTACACGAGGAGGAGGGGGTATCCACTTCAGCACTCCTCGACATTCTAGTAGTAGCCACTATCCGCCGCTACAAGAAGAAGGACCTTCAAGTCCTATACAGGAGGCGAACTCCGCACCAGCTGCACGAAATTCGCCACCATTTGGGTATGACCAACCCATACCAGCTTACACAGGTCCAACGGCTTACAACCCGTTTGAACCGTCACAAGCACAATACAACTACGGCTATGAGCGCGACCCATATGTGGTGTCGGCAAGATATAATGCGCGCTACCCTGACGGAGCACATGGAAACATGGGACCACCGGATTACTCAGCTCATGGGTATCCAATACCTCCCAAACCTCCAGTTCCGCATCAAGCGCCGCAACCACGATTCTCTCCTCCTGAACAGGAAGAAATACTCCATCGACTAGATCGTGTGGAGAGAGAGTTCGAGGAAGAAAAGAAAAGCCACCGAGGATTTCTCAAAGGCTTGGCAAATCTACTAAAGGGCAAAAAGAAGAAACGTGACCATTAACCCTTAATAGTAGTACTACTGTAATGTCTACTTTGAAATAAGTCCCTGTGTGGACAACTTATCGTATTTCAGTCCCTACGTGGACTTATATTTAGTCCTTGCATGGACACCTATCACGTATTAGTCCCTGCGTGGACTTGTCACTTATTTTAAAACCTCTCTGGAGGTATGTATTATTTGAAAGACCCGTTTAGGGCAATATGTAATTGTATTTGAGATTTTGGAATGTATGTTATGAGTTTTGTTTTAATATATATAAAAATAAATCAAAACCATTCCTTTTATAGTGATCTGCCTAAATAAAGAATCTTAAAAGGTGAAACCTAGCTTGGGGTCTGTTAAGATCTAGTCAAGATGGTACGACCTAACTGAAAAGATTCTGATTCCCAGTTAACCTCTGTACGCATGTTAACATTCATGGCAGATGTGATTCGTTAAAATCACGCACGTCATTCTTATACAATAATCCTTTAAGGATTTCAAAACCCAACTAATAAATCGTGGGTTAAATCACCAATGAAGGTGATCAATATTATAAAGACATCCATTAGTGATGCAATGCCTACGGGCCAATATTATAAAGACATCCATTAGTGATGCAAAGCCTACGGGCCAGTATTATAAAGACATCCATTAGTGATGCAATGCCTACGGGCCAGAATTATTAAAACATCCATTAGTGATGTAGTGCCTATGGGCCAGTATTATTAAAACATCCATTAGTGATGTAGTGCCTACGGGCCAATATTATTAAAACGTCCATTAGTGATGTAGTGCCTACGGGCAACCATATTAAGACATCCATTAGAGATGTAGTGCCTATGGGCCATAATAATTGTCTTATAAAGACAAAAGGCAGTGGTAGTCTATGACTCTCTGTCAGAAAGAGATAAAAGAACTACGGTTCAACTCTATATGCCTTTGATTCTCTGAAATCTCGGCTAACATTATAAAACATCATCATGATTAGGCCTTATGCCGCCAGTACTATTTATATAGTTAAAATAGGATATATTCAAATCCTAATATTTAATGAAATAAAAAGTTAACCAAATATGGTCTCTGTACCATGGTTGACAAATTGTCATAAAAGACAATCATATAATAATCTCCTGAATTAAAATTTTGTTATCTTCTGTAACAGATTCAAGTTACAATGGCGGATCCCAATGGAGAGAACAGCCACACAAATGAAGATGACTATGACAATGCGTCAGTACATTTGACAGGCGCACAACTGAAGGCTCTGATTGACAATGCTGTCCAGGCAGCTATTGATCGTCAACATACCGAGTCTCAAGGCAGAACTGTGTCAAAACCACCCTCTAAACCAAAGACACACTCCAAACCACCCTCTGAACCCAAGAAAGATGACGACAAGCACTCGTCTACTGAGCACAGCGTTCATCGCGATAGAGAATATACTGATGCGTCAAGTGCTAAGGGTTGCACCTACAAATACTTTGTATCATGTAAGCCCCGTGAATTTACAGGGGAGAAAGGTGCGGTTGACTGTATCACCTGGCTAGACGAGATGGACACGATAGTGGACATCAGCGGGTGCGCTGAGAGGGACGTGGTTAAGTTTGTGTCCCAGTCATTCAAGGGCGAGGCCCTGGCGTGGTGGAGAGCTCTGGTGCAGGCTTCAGGTAAGTCTGCCTTGTACAAAATGTCATGGGGGGAGTTTATTGCCCTCATAAAAGAAAACTACTGCCCTCAGCACGAGGTTGAGAAGATTGAGGCTGATTTTGTCTCACTAGTGATGACAAACCTGGATTGTCAAGCATATCTGACAAGTTTTAACACTATGTCACGCCTGGTGCCATACCTTGTGACACCAGAACCTAGAAAGATTGCCCGTTTCATTGGGGGCTTAGAGCCGGCGATCAAGGCCAGCGTAAAGGCCTCTAGGCCAACGACCTTCAGGTCAGTTACTGACCTCTCCTTGTCTCTTACACTTGATGCTGTCCGTCTGAGGGCACAAAGGAGCAAGGAGGCTGAAAAGCGAAAACGTGAGGATGATACCTCACGAAAGTCTGGGAAAAAGCACCGTGGAAACGGTGAAGGCAAGAGAGGGACGGAGGCAAAGAAGGAGGGGCAAGCTGATGGAAGACCTCACTGCAAGGTCTGTAAGAAACCTCACTCCGGGAAGTGTAGGTTTGCGTCTGGTTCACAGTCGCAGCAAAAGACTCCATCCTGTGGGCTATGCAAGTCCAAGGATCATAAGACAGTGGAGTGCAAAAAGATAAAGGATGCAACCTGCTTTAATTGTAACGAAAAGGGGCACATAAAGAGTAATTGCCCGAAGTATGCCAAGAAGGCTGAAGAGACGAAGAAGTCGAATGCAAGAGTTTTTCGCTTGGATGCAAAGGAAGCGGTTAAGGACGACAATGTGCTTACAGGTACTTTCCTCGTAAACAATATATTTGCAAGAGTACTGTTCGATTCTGGCGCTGATAAATCCTTTGTAGACCAGAAATTTTGCCAACTACTAAATATGCCAATCAAAACCCTTGACGTGAAATACGAAGTAGAGTTAGCAGACGGCACGATAGAAACCGTCTCTACTGTTCTAGAAGGATGTGAAATATCCATTAGGAACCATTCTTTTCCTTTATCTCTACTTCCCTTCAAATTGGCGGGTTTTGACATTGTGCTAGGCATGGACTGGTTATCCCATAACCAGGCCCAAATCATTTGCGGCAAGAGGCAAATAGTCTTAAAGACTCCGAGTGGTGAATCTCTTACCATTCGAGGTGATACGCATTACGGATTGCCCGAAGACGTATCTATGCTGAAAGCTTCAAGGTGTTTGAACAGAGGCTGTGTAATTTACATGGCTCAGGTGATAATTGAAGAACCAAAGCCGAAGATCGAGGATCTTCCTGTCATTTCTGAATACCCCGAGGTTTTTCCTGAAGAACTACCTGGTTTGCCACCAGATAGACAAGTGGAGTTCAGAATAGACATCATTCCTGGAGCGGCTCCGATAGCAAGAGCACCTTACAGACTAGCTCCAACAGAAATGAAGGAACTGAGGACCCAGTTGGATGAACTGCTGGCGAAAGGTTTTATCAGACCTAGTTCATCTCCCTGGGGAGCTCCTGTCCTATTTGTAAAGAAGAAGGACGGATCGATGCGGTTGTGCATCGACTATAGAGAGCTGAATAAAGTTACCATAAAGAATAGATATCCTTTACCAAGGATCGATGATCTATTCGATCAGCTGCAAGGAGCAAGCTACTTCTCCAAGATCGACTTAAGGTCGGGTTATCATCAACTAAGGGTCAGAGATGAAGATGTACACAAGACTACATTTAGGACTCGCTATGGTCATTACGAGTTCCTAGTGATGCCTTTTGGGCTCACAAATGCACCGGCTGCGTTCATGGACCTCATGAATCGCGTGTGCAAACCGTATTTAGATAAATTCGTCATAGTCTTCATAGACGATATCCTGATCTATTCTAAAAGCCAAGATGACCACGAGAAGCACCTCCGTTGCATTCTCGAATTACTACAGCATGAGAAACTCTACGCCAAATTCTCGAAATGTGAATTCTGGTTACGAGAGGTCCAGTTTTTAGGACACATTGTGAGTGAGCGTGGTATCCAAGTGGATCCCGCTAAGGTAGAGGCAGTCATGAACTGGCAAGAGCCAAAGACGCCTACCGAAATCCGTAGCTTCCTGGGATTAGCAGGATACTACCGGAGATTTATTGAAAATTTTTCAAGGATTGCTGCGCCCTTGACTTCCTTGACCAAGAAGAAAGAAAAGTACGTTTGGGGCCCGAAGCAGCAAGAGTCCTTTGAAATACTGAAGCAGAAGCTAAGCAACGCACCTGTGTTGACCTTACCTGAGGGTACAGATGAATTCGTAGTCTACTGCGATGCATCACACACAGGCATGGGGTGTGTGCTTATGCAGAAGGGCAAGGTGATTGCCTATGCTTCAAGGCAATTAAAGGTGCATGAAAAGGATTACACCACCCATGATTTGGAGTTGGGTGCCGTTGTATTTGCACTAAAGTTGTGGAGACATTACCTTTATGGTATTAAATTTGTGATTTATTCTGATCACAAAAGCCTCCAGCACCTGTTCAACCAGAAAGAGTTGAACATGAGGCAACGCCGTTGGATGGAAACCCTGAATGATTATGACTACGAAATCAGGTACCATCCCGGCAAGGAGAATGTAGTCGCCGATGCCTTGAGCAGGAAAGAAAGGGTAAAACCCATTCGAATCAATGCCAAGAGCATTGAAGTTAAGAATAATTTGATAGAAAGGATATTAGCTGCACAGCGTGAGGCTGTGTTGGAAGCTAATTACCCTAATGAAAAGCTGGGAGTAACTGAGGAGCAATTGACTCTTAGCAAGGATGGAATTCTTAGACTGAACGGACGTATATGGGTTCCGATATATGGAGGACTACGAGATGTTGTTCTCCAGGAAGCCCATAGTTCCAAATACTCAGTCCATCCTGGTGCTGATAAAATGTACCAAGACTTAAGGGCAAATTATTGGTGGATAGGCTTGAAAAAGTCTGTAGCCGCCCATGTAGCAAAGTGCTTGACTTGTGCTCAAGTCAAAGCCGAGCACCAAAAGCCGTCTGGCTTGCTACAACAGCCTGAACTTCCCGAGTGGAAGTGGGAATGCGTAACTATGGACTTCATAACCAAGTTACCCAAAACCAGGAAAGGAAATGATACAATATGGGTCATAGTCGATAGGCTGACTAAATCAGCTCATTTTCTACCCATCAAGGAGACATATAGCTCCGATATGTTAGCCCAACTTTATGTTGATAAGATTGTAGCCTTACACGGCATACCTGTGTCTATTATCTCCGACAGGGATACTAGATACACATCTCATTTCTGGAAAAGTTTCCAGCAATCTTTGGGCACGCGTTTAAACTTTAGTACGGCTTACCATCCACAGACGGACGGCCAAAGTGAGCGTACTATCCAAACGCTAGAAGACATGCTTCGTGCATGTGCGATCGATTTAGGTGGTAACTGGGATAAAAACCTACCCCTGATCGAATTCTCCTACAATAATAGCTACCACACCAGCATAAAGGCTGCGCCTTTTGAGGCATTATATGGTAGAAAATGCAGATCGCCTGTTTGTTGGGCGGAAGTGGGAGAGGTCCAATTATCGGGACCAGAGATTGTTTTCCAGACGACGGACAAGATTGTCCAGATCCGGGAACGTCTCAAGGCTGCCCGCGATAGGCAGAAGAGCTACGCTGACCCAAAGCGTAAGGATTTTCACTTCGAAGTGGGTGAAAAGGTATTACTTAAGGTATCGCCCTGGAAGGGGGTGATGCGTTTCGGCAAGAAGGGCAAGCTGAGTCCGAGATACATAGGGCCTTTTGAGGTCATTGAACGAGTCGGATCAGTTGCCTATAAACTAAACTTGCCTGAAGAGCTCAATGGAATTCACAATGTGTTCCACATCTGCAATCTCAAAAAGTGCTTCGCCGATGAATCGTTGGTGATTCCACACACAGATGTGCATATAGATGAGAGCTTAAAGTTCATAGAAAAACCTTTGTCAATTGAAGATCGACAGGTAAAGAAGCTTCGCAGAAAGCACGTACCGATTGTAAAAGTCAAATGGGATGCTCGTAGAGGTCCTGAATATACGTGGGAAGTCGAAGCTACAATGAAAGAAAAATACCCCTATTTATTTGAGTAAATCTCGGGTCGAGATTTATTTTAAGGGGGTGAGGATGTAACACCTCGAATTTTTGTGTCCAATGATGTGTTAACACGTGTCATTTGTTTACACGTGGCATCTATAATAAATAAAGGACTAATTTTGACAAACCTTGAAAGTATATAAATTCGAGGGTTATAAATGTCAACAAGGGTAAATATACTGTATAGTATCCCTAGATAATGCTTAAACCTTCAAACGAATAAATTATAGATCGTACAAAAACAAAACGCGGAAGAAAGTGAGAGATTACAAACTACAGGGGTTAACTATGTCAACATGTTTAATAATACCTCTGAGTGACCCTTTAACGTTCCCAAGACTTTGTAACGGTATTATACCCTCACTAAAATAATATATATGAATTTCGCGAAGTTTCGATATGAAACGAGAAAGATACGATCGAATTCGTAGAAGAAGGGTTAGAAGCGTCAACAGTGAAAGTTAAGGCTTTCCAATATAATTAATAAATAAACCGGGGACTTAATAAATGCGGGTAAATAACACGAGGCCCCTATCGGTAAATAACCGAGGGCCAAACCGCAAAGTTACCCCTTCAAACCCGAAAGGTCAGGTAAATCATTACGAAAGATTTCGTTATTAATGGCCGGATTCTGTAATCATTACAAAAAGATTTAAAAATCCTGAAATCTTAACCTTAGGCGGCCCGCGTGAAGGTTAAGGATTAGTTGAGGCGGGCCGCGAGCCTCCTCTATTTCGCGTCTGTTATTTGAACTTTAGGCGACCCGCATTAAAATGCATGGGAACTCCCATGCGGGCCGCGTAAAGTGCCCAGATGCAGAAACTTTGTAGTTTCTTGCCTTTTGGAGCTTTTGAACGATCAAACAGCAATTAATGGAGCATGGGCGCCCCCTACACGACCCATAACCCTTAGGGACACCTGCCCATCATCCAAGACCAGTTGTAGGGCAATGTGGAATGATCTTGGAGCCTAAAATGCACTATAAATAGCCATGTTGTAGTTACAACATTCACACAACTCAAACACTTCCATCTGATCATTCCAAGGGCTCCCTAGCATCCTCTTCTGTTCTCTAATCAAGAATTAACTTCTGTAAGTCGTTCATACTCATCTTGGTCATACATTTCCATAGTTTTAGAGTACAAACTCAACCGTCGTAACTAACGGTTGTCATTTCAATAACTCGCAAATGATTCAGTCTTATGACGAATCAAAAATGGTTATGAGTTGGTATTTATGTGGGTACTAAACCTCTAAAAAGGTTCCCCCTGATCACCACTCTAACTATGTCAATTATCGAGTCAAACGTGCGGTTAAAAAGTCAACAGAAAGCTATTTTAGCGATTCATGCATAATCTGTAATGTATATGTTATGGAACCTGTTTTGACAATCATAAAACATGATAATAAGTATATAAACATGTTTGCGCTCGTTTGAATCGATCATTTACTATATTGAACCGGTTCGGAGCCGAAAGTCGCAAAAGTTTGACTTTTGCTTTGACTTCAGTTCTGACCCGTTTTAGTGAGGTATAAATATACCTTAGGACTCTCTTAGGACCAGGTCACATGTTGGACCGCATTTTAAAGTAGCAAAAATAAAATGTTTCAACCATTAAACGAAAGTTTACAATGTAAAAACGGAAGTTAACTAAAAAACCATCACAAAAACTTCATTCAAACGTTATGTAAAAACTATTTATATATTTACTAGTGGGGTTCCCGGTGTGTTGCGACAAGGATGTGATGAGGATATGATCAAGATCAGTTTAGTTCGTATCAGTAAAGTAAATGATTTGTTCGCTATTATTGTATGTTTGGAAATGTTGAATATAAAACTAATAACAAAAAAAGGAAGAGAACAAAAGAGAACAATAAAAATGTATTCATCTTACACCTCATATTTAGAACTATATCTTAAAAGATGCTACAATTAGAAAACCTGCCCAAAACCGAGTCCAAACTTATCTCAATTAGAAACTGAATTATATCTTATGCATCCAACGCTGACCGTTATGGATGAGGAGATGTATTTGCTCGATTGATGGTATGGTTGGAGTCTTTAGAGGCTCCATTGTGTCATCCCAACGCCACATCACCCATAGAACCCTCCCTTTAACAACCAAGTTATAGGTTTAAGCCTCATTTTCATCAATAGCTCCCCCATTTTTTGTTGGATATATGTATGTCCGGCCGTAATTAAAGTCAACGTAACTAACTCGGTACAACCCGAAGAGTTACACGTTGGTACACGAATCGTATATGTTCACGAGTAGGTAGATTATTATTTGTGAAATAATAATAGTTTAAACCTGAGGGACTTAATATTAATTAGATTATTATTAAGAGGATTATAATTGTAGAATCTTAAAGGGCCTTAATGTTAGATTGGGTTTTATAAAAGGATGTTTAAGGTTGAAACCCTAGACACACTTTTATAAAAACACAAAACCCTAGCCACCCTCCTAAGCTTGGCCGCCATCCTCTTGCCGTCGACTAAGCATCGCCGCCGCCTCCTTCTTGGCCGGTTCTACTCTCGGGTATCTTGTGCTCGGTTGTGAACTTCCTACTAGCAAGGATTCGTTGTAACCCGCGTGTTACAATTCCGGTGTAGTCGTCCAAGGTTGATTACTAAAACCCTCTATGGTTGTTTATTCCGTTTATTTGTTTATACGCGTATAACCTTGATCCTGATTGGGAATATTTATTAATCGGATTAATAAATCAAATTTATATAATCGGCTTTTGGTAAATTATATAAACCGCTTCCGCTAATATTTTGATACCATGATTCCCAACAGTGGTATCAGAGCCATGGTTACACGCGTATAGATAGTAAAGTTACAATTTTGATCTATGTTTTATTTGTCAAAAATTGTTTGTTTTGACAAAAGATCAAAAGCTTTTGGTTGTCTATGGATTGTGATGTGAATCGAGCCCTAGGTTATGACCTTTGTCATGGTTGTGTTGGTTATGGTTTTATTTTGATTTGTATTTTTTCGGATATTGGATCCGATGTAATAGTATTTTTTATTTGTATTTTATTACGGATATTGAATCCGATGTAATAGATAGGATTAGAATAGATTTGGTTTTATTGTATTTTCAAATTTATTATTGTAATCCTTCGAGTACAAGATCAAGATCAAGATCAAGATAAATGGCGAACAGGTACCATGAAGATAGAGATCGCGGGTCAAGTGGGAGCTTTCAAAATTAGCTTTTGAAACCCTTTTTGACTAGTTCGTTTCGTTTCTGGCTAAAACGAAACGGCCAACCTATTAGGGGCTCGATTCGTTTTTTTTTATTATGTTATTTGGTTGTGTTTTATTTATTGTAAATATTCTAGATAACCCAAAATAAATAAAATTTTCACAATCAAAGACAACGGTTTTATTAAAACAAGTTTTATAAAACTGAAAAGTATAATTAATAAAAGGTTTTTATTAATATTTACAACAAGATCATTCGCGATAAAACGACCGACATAGTTTAATAGGGTATTTAAAACTATATCGTGCGAGCGTGGAAAGGAGTTTCTATTATCACGAATTATATAAAATCGGATTTTATAAACTATTGTGTAACTCGCCTCATGCTACGAGTTATTCAAAATATTTTTGGTAAATATTAAAATAAATCCCAAATTTTAAATTGATGTTTTATGCCACCCTTAACGAGTTAACACTTCATTCTAAATCGAACCCAAATGTTAGTGTTATACCCTGCATCTGGGCGTCCATCATGAAAGAAGGTAATCATCGCGTTTCCTGTGTAACATAGGCCGGTGTTACAGTTAACAGTAAAGGACAAAACATCGCTTGTTCATCAAGTGGGCATAGTTGGGGTTAAACATACATCGTTTTAAGCGATAACCCCAAATGGAGAGTTGTGTAGTGGACACAATTAACAATCGTTGTTTACCTACATAATCATACCAGTGGATAGTGCTTGAGCCAATTCACTATCATATGATGAATCGGGATCTCATCTTAATTAAAATTTTG
This sequence comes from Helianthus annuus, assembly GCF_002127325.2. Classification (NCBI taxonomy): domain Eukaryota; kingdom Viridiplantae; phylum Streptophyta; class Magnoliopsida; order Asterales; family Asteraceae; genus Helianthus; species Helianthus annuus. The sequence continues at coordinate 176,168,632 of NC_035443.2, read as the reverse complement.
TTTTTTGGGTCATAAAATTAAATTAAGATATTAAAAACATAAAATACTAATTAATTAATTTTGAATTTTGTAGATGTCAACTGAAAACAATTCCTCCCAATTCTCTCTCAAGTCCATCTTAGAGAAGGACAAACTAAACCACTCCAATTTAATGGACTGGCACCGCAACTTGAAAATTGTTCTCAAACCAGAGAACAAACTATATGTTCTTGAAACACCAATCCCTGATGAACCCATCAATCAGCAAACTGTTGCATATAGAAACTATACAAAGCACTTTGATGACTCTATGAAAGTCTCATGTTTAATGTTAGCATCCATGATTCCTGAACTTCAAAGGACCATGGATGACATGATGGCATATGAGATGAATGAGCACCTGGTTGAAATGTTCCAACAGAAGGCTCGTCATGAGAGGTTTGATGTGATGAGATCACTCATAACCACTCGTATGCAAGAGGGTACATCAGTTAGCGCTCATGTGCTAAAAATGAAGGCATATGTTGATCACTTGGCTCGTCTGGAATCCCCCTTGAATGATGAATTAGCTGGGGATATCATCCTCAATTCATTGCCTAAGTCATATGATCAGTTCACCATGAACTACAATATGAATGGGATGGAGAAGACACTTGCAGAGCTGCATCAGATGCTCAAAACTGCTGAGGTGAATATACCCAGCAAGACTGCACCAGTACTGATGATCAAGAAGGGTCATGTTAAGAAGCCTAACACCAAGAAAAGGGGCAATCAGGGCAAAGGGAAGGGCAAATGCAAATTAGTTGCAAACAAGAAGCCTCAGAAGGATGCCAAGTGTTTTCATTGTAATGAAATTGGGCACTGGAAGAGGAACTGTGCTAAGTATTTAGCTGAACTGAAGCAAGCCAAGGCTTCAGGAGGAGAGTCCTCAGGTATATATGTTATTGAAATCTTTTCTTTTTCTGGCAAAACATGGGTGTTTGACACAGGATGTGGTTTTCACATTTGTAATGCTTTTCAGGGACTAAGAAAGATTAAGAAGCTGAAACAAGGAGACTTGGAGGTCCATGTTGGCAATGGACAAAGAGTTGCTGTGAAGGCGATTGGAGAATATGTTCTTTTACTTCCTTCTGGTTTAGAACCTGTTTTGAACAATGTTTATTTTATTCCTAGTGTTACTAGAAATATTGTTTCGGTTTCTGCTTTGCATGGACAAGGTTTCAATTATCATTTTAATGGTGAATTTATTTCTACTTATTTTAATGATGTATTTTACTTTGATGCAAAACCAAACAATGGAATCTATGAGATAGAAATCCAAAACAATAACATATTATGCAACATCTCCCATAAACGTAATAAGTTGGACTTTAACGATACGTATATGTGGCATTGTAGACTTGGTCACATAAGCGAGAACCGTGTTAAACAACTGTGTTAAACAAGTTAAAACCGCAGGAATCTTAGATTCTAAGGGTTCGGAAACGTTTGGCAATTGCGAATCATGCTTAAGTGGAAAGTTAACAAAAGCACCTTTTTCAAATGTTGGAGAACGAGCTAATGATTTGTTGGGACTTGTACATACAGATGTATGTGGTCCATTCAGAACAATGTCAAGACATGGAGAAAGATACTTTGTTACATTCACTGATGATTTCAGTAGATATGGTTATGTTTATCTTATGAAGCATAAACATGAGACATTTGAAAAGTTCAAGGAGTACTAAAACGAAGTAGAGAATCAGCTAAATAGAACTATTAAGATGCTTCGATTAGATCGAGGCGGTGAATATCTTAGTCAGGAGTTCATCGACCATCTAAAGGATTGTGGAATAGTTTCACATCTCACTCCACCTGGAACGCCACAACATAATGGTGTGTCTGAACGGAGAAATCGAACTCTATTAGATATGGTTCGATCAATGATGTGTCGAACAACCCTCCCACGCTCCTTTTGGAGTTATGCTCTGGAAACTGCCGCAAAACTTGTGAATATAGCTCCAACGAAGAAGGTTGACAAAATGCCTTATGAGATATGGTATAGAAAGAAACCAAAAGTATCCTATCCCAAGGTCTGGGGATGTAACGCTTATGTCACTCTAGAATCTTCGGATAAACTAGATCCCAGAGGCGAAAAAGTGGTTTTCTTCGGATACGCTAAAAGGATAGGTTACCTTTTCTACCACCCCACTGAAAATAAGATTTTCACTAAACGCAGAGGCACTTTCTTGGAGGAAGAACTTCTGGCACGAGGGATTGGAGAAAACCATGTGGATCTTGAAGAAATTCGAGAATCACAAGTGACTGAACCAGTTGTTCAGACAGAACCAGAAGTAACTGATCTAGTTGTTGAAGTTGAGCCTGAGAGGACTCAAGAAACAACAGAGACACCAAGTGTTCGAAGAAGTATTAGGGATCGTCGTGCACCTGAAAGGTATGACGATATCTTCATGATTGATGAAGCTGAACCTGCTACTTACAAAGCTGCAATGTTGGATTCAGAATCCAAGAAATGGCAAGAAGCCATGAATGCAGAGATGCAATCCATGTATGATAACCAAGTTTGGGATTTGGTTGATCTTCCTACCGAAGGTCGGACTGTAGGAAACAAATGGATCTTCAAGAAGAAGACCGACATGGATGGAAATGTGCAAACCTACAAAGCAAGGCTTGTAGCAAAAGGGTTCACTCAGACTCAAGGAATTGATTATGAGGAAACTTTCTCGCCAGTAGCCATGCTTAAGTCTATTAGAATTCTACTTGCCATTGCTGCATATTATGACTATGAGATATGGCAAATGGATGTCAAGACCGCGTTCCTTAATGGACACTTACTTGAAGATGTCTATATGGTTCAACCTGAAGGTTTTGTCGATCTAAATAATCCTAATAAGGTGTGCAAGCTAAATAAATCCATCTATGGATTGAAGCAAGCATCTCGCAGCTGGAACCTTCGTTTTGATCAGAAAATTAAAGAGTTTGGCTTCATTAAAAACGAAGATGAACTGTGTGTTTACAAGAAATCTAGTGGGAGCTATATCACTTTTCTAATTCTGTATGTAGATGACATACTAATCATTGGAAACAATATCCCTATGCTAAAAGATGTTAAGGCTTGGTTGGGAAAATGTTTCGCAATGAAAAATCTTGGTGAAGCCGCTTATATTCTAGGAATAAAGATTTATAGAGATAGATCAAAGCGGTTATTAGGTTTAAGTCAAAGTACATATATTGATAAGGTCATACGACGCTTCTCAATGCAAGACTCAAAAAGGGGGCTCTTGCCCATGGCACATGGAACCATTCTTAATGGTGAGCAGTGTGCTAAGAACGAAGAAGAAAAGAAGAAAATGGGAAGAGTTCTATATGCTTCGGCTATCGGTTCCATCATGTACGCCATGTTATGTACTAGACCTGATGTCTCGTATGCTCTTAGCATGACGAGTAGATATCAATAGAATCCAGGAGAGAGTCACTGGGCTGCAGTGAAGAACATTCTTAAGTACTTAAGAAGGACTAAGGACATGTTCTTAATATATGGAGGACTGGATGAGGAGCTATCAGTTAAGTGTTATACTGATGCAAGTTTCCAGACTGATCGTGACGATTCAAGATCACAGACGGGATATGTTTTCATTCTGAATGGTGGGGCTGTTACTTGGAAGAGCTCGAAGCAAAGTGTGGTTGCTCAATCCACATGTGAATCAGAATACAATGCTGCATCGGATGCTGCTAAGGAGGCTGCTTGGATGAAGAAGTTCATTACTGATCTCGACGTTGTGCCTAGCATAAAGAAACCCATCGAGATGTTGTGTGACAATACTGGTGCCATTGCTCTTGCAAAGGAACCAAGGTCGCATCAAACCACAAGGCATATACTTAGAAAATTCCACTATATTAGAGAGATAATATAGCGTGGAGACATCGTAATAAGCAAAGTTCATACGGATCTAAATCTGGCTGACCCCTTTACTAAGCCTCTACCTCAAGCTAAACATAAGGAGCATGCTGGAAAAATAGGGCTTAGATTTGCTAGACAGTGGGCATGATCTGTAGTTAGTATTGGTGTTTTAATTTTGAACTACAACAGTTACATTGAAATAGTTATTTGATTTATTGGTTAAATGCAAGTTTAATTATTTTGTAACTGTGTTCGTTATTTGTATGTTTATATCCTTGAATAAGCGTATTCCAAAATATCCGTAGTCGATCAAATTACATGGGAATGAATTTGAATGTAAGACTATTGTGAATTGAGATGATTGTATTCATGAGATGAATAACTCAAGAGTTTGAGAATCTAAATTCACAAATATCACTAGGGAATGATATTGGATGTGACTCGCTTCAAAACGATCTCCATGGATCTAAGTCATGAGATGTTTTGATATTGATATGTTCAATCTGTCCTTTTTCCTTAGGCATATATTAAACTACATTGATCAAGGACAATCTTTGATGTTATCTAACACTGTCCTGAAACATGGGTAGTAATTCGGGTAGCGTTAGGAGGAATCCAAGGTCAAGTGGGAGTTGTATGATGCTGATGGAATTCTGTACTTCTATAGGATTAGAAGTTTAGACATTCTGGCGCCCTCGTTAACTCAAACTGGAATAAACGCGTGGCCACGCTCGGACTAAAAGTAGTTCGTTAGACCACTTTGAATTAAAGACAAGAATAGAGATGGTTGATCACTATATAAGAATGAATGATCCATGTCTTATGATCAACGAATTTTCTATACAGAAGGGACTTATTGATAGAATTATCAGGGCTATAGTATTTGGTTAAGTAAAGTGTTACTTGAACGCAAAGAACTAGTTGACGACTGTAAAGTGTCATGCCGTGTTAAGAGCAGTGCGATGCAGCTAGGCGTCCAACTCTGCACACGTTGACTCATTTAATTAAATCGTCCAAGTGGGAGATTGTTGGATATATGTATGTCCGACCGTAATTAAAGTCAACGTAACTAACTCGGTACAATCTGAAGAGTTACACGTTGGTACACGAATCGTATATGTTCACGAGTAGGTAGATTATTATTTGTGAAATAATAATAGTTTAAACCTGAGGGACTTAATATTAATTAGATTATTATTAAGAGGATTATAATTGTATAATCTTAAAGGGCCTTAATGTAAGATTGGGTTTTATAAAAGGATGTTAAAGTTGAAACCCTAGACACACTTTTATAAAAACACAAAACCCTAGCCACCCTCCTAAGCTTGGCCGCCATTCTCTTGCCGTCGACCAAGCATCGCCGCCGCCTCCTTCTTGGTCGGTTCTACTCTCGGGTATCTTGTGCTCGGTTGTGAACTTCCTACTAGCGAGGATTCGTTGTAACCCGCGTGTTACAATTCAGGTGTAGTCATCAAAGGTTGATTACTAAAACCCTCTATGGTTGTCTATTCCGTTTATTTGTTTATACGCGTATAACCTTGATCCTGATTGGAAATATTTATTAATCGGATTAATAAATCAAATTTATATAATCGGCTTTTGGTAAATTATATAAACCGCTTCCGCTAATATTTTGATACCATGATTCCCAACATTTTCATCAATATTCATAACTCATACACAAGATCTCGTAAAAATACATTACGTTCAATTTTTATGTTATACTAAACATAATAAAATATTAAATTACAAAGTTAAGTTATAAAGTATTAAGTTATAAAGTAATATCACATATAGTTTTATGAAAAGAGTTAAGTTAACATAAAAAGTGTATTATCGTACAAAACGTACAAAATGCATGAAAAAGCAAAGCAAAAAAAAAAAAAAAAAAAAACGTTGTGGCATTTTCGTAATTATTTGCTCGTAGGGTAATTATCAAAATTACTCTACAAATAATCTTGTAGGGTAATTTTGTAAAATGTGCTTGTAGGGTAATTATCAAAATTACTCTACTAGTTTAACAAACAACATACAATTCAAAATTACCCTACAAGATCATTTATAGACTAATTATGATACTTTAAAAAATTACCTTAAAAGATCAAAATTAGCTTACAAGATCATTTGTAGAGTAATTATGATGCTCTTCAAAATTACCCTACAAAGATCAAAATTACCCTATAAGACAGTTTTACAAAATTACCCTACAATATCAAAATTACCATACAAGATCATTTGTAGAGTAATTTTGATAATTACGAAAAAATAATAATAGTCAAATAAGTTTATTTAACATGAATAAAATAAAAAAAATATAAATAAAATAGAGAATAAGAATAAAGTACCTGGAGCCCCAAGATTTAAGGATACGTGGAGGAGTTATAGGTGAGTCACGCAAACGTGGAAGGCACCATTCTTTGATAAGAAAATTATCTTAGGCTACTCGGTATGGTGCCGGAGCCGAGCACGTCGCCGGAGCAAGACCGACGGGGGCGGCGTGGGAGGACGGCGTCGCCGAGGGGGAGGCCCACATCTTTGGTCCGTCTCAAATGGCTAAAGTCGGACGGCGACGACGGGACGGAGCGGGACGGAGGGGCGGCGGCATGGGACGACGGTGGTGATGTGGCGGCGAAGTCGGAGGACGAACCTGGCGACGGTTCCATACCGTATGGCCTTACCTTAGGCTCAAGGGTATCGTGACGAGATGAAGACGAGGACGGGATGAAGACCGAGGGGGGGGGCGGGATGGGAGGACGGAGAGGACGATAAAGGGGGCCCACCTGTTTGCTCCGTCGCAAACGGCACAACTCGGACGATGGGACGGGACGGAGGTAGGGCGGCGTGGGAGGACGGGCGGCGCTGGGGCTGAGGACGGACCATACCGTCCAGCCTTAGTTACAAAGAAAAACAAGATAAAACAAAATAAAATAAATCTCAATTATAAATAGTCAAGACTTTCAAACCACACATATATCTCCTGTCTCATAGCCACTATAAATATTTTACCACTTTAAAATTTGAATCTCTGATCTGTTCCCGTTCACAGCCATGGAGACAGTTTTTTTTTTGAACGGCAAATTTGGATCACTGACGGACTACTGGAGTATCATCGTGCCACCAGCGGAACCACCCGATCATATCCATCTCCACTAGTCATAATGCCTATACACCAATTCAGGAGGAAACCCAATAAATATGGGAAAACCCCCTTTGTGGGAATCGAACCCAGGACCTATTGGTCTCAAAGCTTTATCCCACCCCCAAGATGCCACTAGGCTATAAAGCCATGGGGTATGGAGACAGTTAATCACAAGCAAACTACCAACTATTAAAAGGTATATTATTCTATTAAAAGGTATATTATTTTTCTAATTTATTTTAATACTATTTATATATATTGAAAATAATATAAAGTTTAGATTCTTGTTTGAAAATATAATGAACTAGGATTAAGACCCGTTCACATTGCGGCGCGGATACATCGTAAACATTTAATGGATTAGTCCAAACATTATATGATGCATTAACCATATGAAAACACGCATTCGACATATCCAGTTGAACTCAGTGTAACATGTATAAGCATTGTGATTGGATCAAACGTAAAGTAAATCAAATTCATATCGAACAATCATAACATATTATATGTGACCCAACTCATACATAGAAAACATAATGGGTATGAAGGAAAATCTCCACATGTAATCGAAAGGGATTAATTAGAGCTTTCGAAAAATGGGAGAAAAAGAAACCATAATTTGACTCCACTCAGTTCGAAACAAACTTTACGAAACATACATAAAATAAACACGAAAACATATTATATTTGACCTGAATCATTTCCAAAAAAAAGTTCACGTCGAAATGTAGAACAACTTGAATTTATACCGAAACGTACATAAAAATATGCACGTAAAAATGGTGTCTTTAAACGAAAACGTATTATATTTGACCTGACTCGCTTATAAAAAAAGTTTACGTTGGAATGTAGAACAAATCATATTTATACCTACCCGTACATAAAATATGCACGTAAAAAATAGTGTTTAAGTAAAGGAAGTATAGGGGTAAATCGAAACAAAATATTAGTAAAAAAATTTAATGGGTTAAAAACGTTCTTAAAACCGTGCCAAGTAGCACCGATGCCACAACGGCATCGACTCTCAACATCGCAAAAATAAAATGGGAAAATTACAATGAACGAAAAGCAGACTTAAAATCGTTGAACCACGCACACCCGTTACAGTTTGTTAATTCGAAGAAATTAACCAGAAACGTAAAACGTAGAAAATAATAACTTAGTCGATTTAGGACCCGCCGTTGCGGCGAACTTATCAAAAGGGAAAAAATGGACACGTTGCGACGGGTCTGTAAAATATGAAAAAATAGAGCAAAAAACGTTGAACCTCACATGAACGCTACGACATGTAACTTGCAAAATTTAGAATAAAACGTAGAACGAAAAACTTGCGAAAGATAAAAAGTATGAGGGACCAAAGTTGTAAATAATAAAGTATTGTATTAAGTTATAAAAGATTGAAAACTTTGGGTTAAAAGTGAAAAAATTACAAGGGTTAAAATACAAAATATGAAAATATTTGGATTAAAAGTAAAAATTCAATTTTTTTTTGAAACACTCCCCAAGCATAGGGTACTACACACAATGCAACAAGAAGTTGATAATTTATAATATATAATATTTATATTGAAAATAATATAAAGTTTAGATTCTTGTTTGAAAATATAATGAATATTTATAATAATAATAATAATAATAATAATATAAGTTATAAATGAGAAATTAACTAGATTATATATGTTACAAGATTTTGGAAAGAGTTAATTACCAAAATAGTCCTTGGGCTGTTTTGACAGTATAGTCCAAAGGTTTCATTTTTAACATCTGGATCCAAAAAGGTTTTATCGCTGCCATTTTGGTCCAACTGACTTAACTCCATCCATGCTCCTCAGTTAGTTAAGGGGTATTTTTGTCATTTCATGTATGTATTCTGAATTATATTAAAGATTATAAAAGGAGAACAAAAACTGTTGTGAGGGAGGATCGAACCTGGGCCTTTGGCCGGTTCACTAACAAACGCACAAGACAGTTGCCAGTGAGCCATGCTCACATTTGTGCAAGAAATGGATCTTTATTGATTTTATTCTTTGATTCAGTTCATCACCTACACCTGAAAATAGATGACCAAAGAAACCCTAATCTTTCAAGTTCAAAATTAATCATGATTACACCATGTTAATACAGATTAACCGTGGGGCTTTTGATCTGCACCATGTTAATACCTAATCTTTCGTTTTAATTCAAACCCTAGAGTCCGTCTAGTATTAACCGATACTGTTGTTTTCCCGTTTCAGTCTGCGGTCGTTTTCCGGTGACGTCCAGCGACCTTGTATCGTTTAAAACTGACCAAATCATTCCCAAATAAATGTAAGATGATTGTCTCTAACGTTGTTCGATCATAACCGAAACTGATTAACAACATATTATTGCCTCAATGATTCGAATTATAGAAACAAAATATCGACATTACTTTGATTTCAGTATCGAACCGATTCTTGTTGAACTTTGAACATGTGCAGATCAAAAGCCCAAACTTGAAGATTAAGGTTTCTTTAGTCGTTTGTTTTGAGGTGTAGGTGAACAACTGATTCAAAGAATAAAATCAATAAAGATCCATTTCTTGCACAAATGTGAGCATGGCTCACTGGCTACTGAAGTGTGCGTTTGTTAGTGAACCGGCCAGAGGCCCAGGTTCGATCCTCCCTCACAACAGTTTTTGTTCTCCTTTTATAATCTTTAATATAATTCAGAATACATGAAATGACAAAAATACCCCTTGACTAACTGAGTAGCATGGATGGAGTTAAGTCAGTTGGACCAAAATGGCAACGATGAAACATTTTTGGATCCAAATGTTAAAAATGAAACCTTTGTACTATACTGGCAAAACAGCCAAAATCACAGGGACTATTTTGGCAATTAACTCTTTTGGAAATTTTAACTTGTATAAAAAATACTATTACTTTAAATAATAGTTAATTGAGTCTTAGGGTGAAGGGAGTGGCACGGCAAAGCAATCGGCAAAGCCGATTGCCGAGCGGCAACACCGCCGCCACCCCTTCAACCCGCGCGGCAAACTAAGGTTCTCGGCATAACCACACCGATCGACAAACATGCAACTTGCATGTTGACCGTTGCCTTTTAACGGCTATATGCCGAACAAAATAAAAAAAAAAGTATTTTTTCAACTTTTACCCTATATATTCAAAACAAACCCATTTTAATCCTATATATTCTACAAAATCACCCCCAAATCAAACCAAAAAATACAAAACACTAACCCAAGTATTGCCACGTAAAATGGCGGATGATTTCCCGTTGTGGTTTCCACCCGATAGTAGCGACGACTCGTCCGATGATAGCATTCTTTTTTTCCAAAATCTACTCGAAGAAGCCGAACTACAAGACACCGGTACATCAAACCAAAGGAGATACATTGAACGTCAGCGGGAGGTTGGGCACGAGACCCTCATGGCGGATTATTTTGTCGAAGACCCGAAATACAACGACGCAATTTTTTGGCAAAAGTTCCGTATGTCGAAACGGTTGTTTTTAAATATTGTGACCGCCGTGGAAGCGAATGACGAATACTTTCAAGAGTCCTACGATGCGCGAGGTCGGAGGAGCTTTACGCCGCTGCAAAAGGTTACATCAGCTATTAAACAGCTCGCAACCGGTAACCCTCCAGACGAAGGAGACGAGTACTTGCATATGGCTGCAAGAACTTCCCGCGAGTGCCTAGAATATTTTTGCGAAACGGTTTGCAGAATATATGGTTCGGAGTTCTTACGTAGGCCGACAAGCCACGACATGACACTGTTATACGACGCACATGAAGAACAACATCACCTTCCAGGTATGTTCGGTAGCCTTGATTGCACCCATTTCGTCTGGCGAATGTGTCCCACCGAGCTTCGAGGGCAGTATATGAGAGGAGATCACCGATACCCGACTGTTATGCTCGAAGTAGTGGCGTCTCAAGATTTATGGATTTGGCATGCTTTTTGCGGTCCACCGGGTTCGCAGAACGATATCAATGTGCTAGGACAATCGCCGTTATTCTTAACGGAACGAAATGGAACCGCGCCAAAATGTCCATTTTACGTCAACAACCATTATTACAAACGTGGTTATTTGCTCGTGGATGGAATTTACCCAAAATGGTCCGTGTTTGTGAAATCGATCTCATACCCTCAAGAAGTAGACGAAAAGATGTTCAAAAGGCAACACGAGGCGGCAAGAAAAGACGTCGAAAGGGCTTTTGGGGTTTTGAAGTCAAAATGGGGTGTCTTGAATCGGCCGATGCGAGCAAGGACGGTTAAAAAAATTAGGAATGTTGTGTACACGTGTATTATTTTACACAACATGATTTTAAAAGACGACGGAAACGCGATTGCACCGGTACACATTCAGGATCCTCCGGTCGAGCCCGCGTTTGATGATAGGGTGTTGGGCGAGCTAATGGATGAAGATACGCATTGGAGACTTAAACACGATCTCACGGTTCATCTCGCAAGTCAAGATTTGCCCCACCTGTTGGTTGATTCTGACGAAGAGTAGTGTAATTTTTAATTTTTTTAGTGGTTGCGTTGATTTAGTGTCGTGTAATTTTTATGAATTTTAAGTTTTTTTTAAGTTTCATTTTAATGTAATTGTTTTTTTTATTAATTTAATGTTCTATTTGTTTTTATTTAACATATAATTTAAAAAAAAACAAAAAAAAAAAGTTTGCCACTTTCAAGTGTCTAAACCATTGCCAACACTTTTAAGCAAAATTTAAACTTTTTACCCTCTCTGACATGTCACTCTCTGATTGGTCCATTTTAAAGTTTGCCTCTTTCACCTGTTTAACCACTCCCTTCACTCTTAAGCACTGTCATAAACTTATCTATGTTGAATAATTATTTAAAAATTTAATTAAGCAAGACTTAAGTCACATGTGAAAATTATTTTTTATTTTTTAAAGACTATAGAACGTGACTGATCATCTCAAATACATCATCACACAAGTTTTAAACTAATAATTATTCGTATTATTTGTAGTAACAGAGACTTCACATACAAGTGATCCAACATGTTTTTTTTAAAAGTTCCGAATGTTTTTGAATTCATATTTTAGATAGTTATCATATAAAAACATTTTCAACGTTAACATTTTGATGTGTTAAGGATCAATTGTAGCATTTGATGAACTATGTTTGGGTGTCAGTATCATTTTAAAAAGTTGGCTTAGGATCAAAATGACTTTGATAATGACTTTGATGTGCTTAGGATCAAATGACTTTTACTGCTGCACATTAGGATCAAATGACTTTGATGTGTGAGTAGCATTTTGATGTGCTTAGGATCAATTGTAGCATTTGGCGTTGACTTTGGTGTGCTTCGGATCAAATGACTTTGAGTGTTGCACATGAGGATTAAATGACTATGATGTGTCAATATAATTTTGATGTGCTTAGGATCAACTGAAGCATTTGACTTTGACTTTGACTTTGATGTGCTTAGGATCAAATGACATTGATGAATGCACATTAGGTATTTTATACACAGTAAGCTTTTACCATGAAATGTTTGTTGCACATAATCCTTTGGCTAGTTCATATTGATGGTTTAAAGTATAATTTAAATTGATGGTATAGTTAGTTTGATAAGGGTGCAGGGAGCATATGATTAGTCTTTTGACGAAATGGTACATGCACTAATCGAGTCATCGGTCTTTGTCCTGATTGCTGAGTGTTATGTGCCTTATGTCCAATGCTTAATGCAAAACTACTATCGAGCCGGGGGTCTCACTGGAAGCAGCCTCTCTATTTCTACGGGGTAGAGGTAAGGCTGTCTACATCTTACCCTCCTCAGACTCTACCTTTGCTTTGCTATTGGTAGGATTTACTGAGTATGATGATGATGATATGTAGCATTGATAAGTCAAACCTACTTCAAGTTCGATAAGTCAAACCCAATACAACTTCTAAAGGTCAAACCTAGTTTAGTTTCTAAAAGTCAAACCCAGCCTAATTCAAAAAAAGTCAATGCCAGTTCAAGTTATAAAATCCAAATTTGGATTCAACTGGTAATCAAATACAACTGCAAGGACTGAAATGGTAATTAAAGTTGTGGGGGGTATTTTAGTTTTTTCACATAAGTTTAAACAACCTTTAACACCAGGGACTTGATTGATTTCAATTGACAATCACAGGGACTTTCTACTCTCTCTCTCACTTTCTCTAAACTATAGCTGCCACCACCACCAGCCATCACCACTACCGCCGCCGTGATTTCGAAGACAATCCACTCACCGTAGAAATCTACGACCTCCAGTCACACACACCTGGATCAAATCGGATCTGATGCCTAGGATTTTCAACCACTCCGCTTCACCGATCTGGGTTTTAGTTGCTTCCAATCTGTACCTTATGGAGTGTTAGGTGGAGATGAAAATATTACCAGAGTGAAGGTGTGGGAGGTAACTGTAATTTGTTTGGCTTGAAGGAGATTAGAGAGATGCCGGTGGATTTTATAGAGTATTTGAAGAGGTGTGAGACGGTGATTTCGTCGATTAATTTGATTATGACAGGAAATGTGTTGTATATGTGTGTGGATTCGAGAAGCGAAGAGGTTGCTGTGTGTGAGGTTGGTGATGGTGGTGGTTGTAGGTGGCGTACAGTTGTGAATACGGTGGTGAATATGGTCATGGATAAAGTGGTGTTGACGTGCTCGGAGGTGGGACTGGAGGAGGTTACCGGTGAAAGGCGGCGATGACCAGAGAAGAGTGTTGATCGGTGATGGTTATATTGGGGGTGGGGCTGGTTGATGAAGATAAGGATGGTGGGCCCCACTTGATTAAATAAATAATAAAAAGATATCTATTTAAGTTATTATATTTAATAGTAAGGGTAGTTTTGTCATTTCACATCCACTTAACTGAGAAAACTAACCTCCATCCACTGCAGGGACTATCCGAGTAACAAACTGTCAAACCACAGGGAGCACCGGTGTAATTTCCAAAAGTTGGGGACTATAGGTGTTATTTTACAAAACCACAGGGACTATCCGTGCATTTTACTCCTTTTATAAATTAGGTTATTAATCTATATGTTATACTCAGTAATACATTTATATGTTTCATTCGTTCATACAATGCTTTATATTCCTTTTGAAATGCTACTATTTGAAATTTTAACCAACCTAAATGCTATATCAATTCATCGCTTCAAATGTGTATCCAGAGAATGGCGAGACGGAGTATCATCCTTTCATCTTGGTCTGAATCATTCTACATACGTAGAAAATTATCTGGTAATATTTTGAAAATTATATGGTAGTTGTTACCATTGATAAATTGCATTGTTTGCATATATACGATTCACATTGAATCATTGTATAAATAACCTCACAAATTTTATAAAAAAAAAACCCTTGTAATAAAATTAATAAAATATTAATATCCTTAAAATAGAGCGACCCGTGGGTACCACGGGTTATAACCTAGTTGTTATACATATGCCAACACTTTGTACACGTAGTCATGCCTCATGTCACATACTGCTCACATAAAATTTTACATACAATAATGCATACTCGAGCTCACCATACACTACATGCATCGGCTAATCAATATACACCTAGATGTGCAACATGACACAACTATGGCTGGCCCAACCATGAGGTCAAGTCCAAGTACCTGTGTGATCCTTCCTAACATATTAACTAATAGATGTGAGTGTTCGGGTGGCCCAACAGCTAGCAGCCCACTGATATGACATGTGTGGCTAGTCCGGGTTGTTTTCTCCGGCCCAGTCGTGTTCGGCTCAACCAATTATGCAACCCAGTCCCCTAATGTGTTATGTTTCTTATCTATGGCCCAAGTGTGTATTCGTCCAACCCATTCATTACAAGCAATTTACACTGTTATGCGGCCCAACTCATACACACGGCCCAAGTAATGCCAGCCCCTCTCTAAGACTGCGACTGGGCTTATACCTGGTGTAATTCATGTTCAAAATTGCAAAACAAGTGGTGGGACCAAAAGTGTGTGACCAGTCATATGTAACCATTTATATTTAAACCCATCAGGTGACATATCATCTTCTCCAATTATTTAGTCTTGCATTGCTAACATGTACCTTGGGCTTACATACTTGTACACACCGTTAAAGCACATAACAAAGCTTTTAAATAAAAAAACCCAGGTTCTTTATTTACTACAGCTGCTAAATAAGAGGTATTTATCATCATCCTATTCTCCAATATTCAATCAAACACATGACACTTCAATATCTAATAAGTATTCAAGCATGCATTAATCAGTTGTGCCATGTGCATACCCAACTTGTACCCACCAAGAACATTCAAAAGAAAACCCAGCTTCTATTCACAAACTCTACGTTCCTATACACACATCATTCAGTTAATTTAAAGAAATAGTGGCGAATCTCAGTTTGACATCATCATCCTAAGCTACCTATTACCAACAATACGTACATCCCTAAACAAGTTAACATCAGTGGAGACATACATCGAACCAGATATATCACCCCTTTGATTGCCTATACGCATCGATATCACCCAACACATATATGCATAAACGAAACAGTAACAAACATACTAACCAGACGAATGAGACAAGAAGACGTGGACAGTTAACACGCCAATGGGAGAGGGTTTGCGACTGCACCGGTTCTCTTCCTTGTTGCCGTTCACAAAATTAGGGTTTGATGTGTTTTATTTTGCCAAACAAAGTGAAAGCGACGTACATGCATATATGCGTTCGAGTCTTCAGTTGTGAGGGTTGGGCTTAGTTGGTTTGGGCTTAGGGAAAGTGAGCTAAGAATGGAATTGGGGAGTGTGGTCATACAGGTTTCTATGGCTCCAAGTGCAAGTGACCGATTGACCATACCTAAACTCTAAACATTAATCATTTGATATGTAACAATTCACATTCATACAATCATATAGTCACATATAAATCCCTTGGGCTTCACATAAATCACAAATAAAACTAGATGTGTGTGCGTGTTTAAATGGTGGCAACAAGGCCGGCCCACTTGTGGTGTTAGTAGGTGCGGGTGGGCTCAAGTTTGGGCTTTAAGTGTAAATAGCCGAGAAAGAACAATGTTCGGGTTGGGCTTTAAATGTGTGCGGCCCAACCAGGATGGCCCAACTCACACCCAAGCATCACCCTAAACCTTCTCGTTTAGCAAAATGACCGTTCGTAACAAGAACACGAAAGAGAAACAAAGACACTAACCTTGAAAGTTCGGGTTGTCACATGTGCCATGTATATAATCTGAAATGTGGTTTTTGTTTCATGGAATTGTAGTTGGAATTATGGTGCAGGTGATCCGACGCCTTATTCGGATCCAATATTGGGTCCAGTTGAGGACGAGAAGGGGGTTCAAGATCAAACTCTGTTTTAGCCGTCGAGCATGAAGACGGGGGGCTTGCTAAGCTTGGCTGTACATAGGATGCCTAACTATTAGCTTATGTATAACAATGTAAAAGAGTTATTTTGGCCACTGATCATTTTTTGGGTTTTTGAAGTTAATCATCAGGATTACCCTTGTATTGTTATCTAACTATTATGTATGTATGTATGGTCATTAGGATGATATTAAACTATTGTGTATGAATGGTGGTCTTTAGTGGTGATATATAAGTGTTAATGAGCCTTATTAAACTGTGTAAAATTTGAAGTTATTAAACTGATTTTAGGATCAAATGACTTTGACTTTGACTTTGACTGTAACTTGCCTGAGTTTAGAATCAAATGACTTTGACTACTACTTGACTGTGTTTAGGAACCAAACCGAGCAGCAAGATGTTAATCAGTTTCATCCTCACGATCCGAGTAAAGCATTCGAAAATCACAAGAGGCTAAACTGGGTTGATCGAGTGGAGCACCCTAAACCGAGAAGAATCTGATGATCGGAACCGTGTACATCTAAATCAAATGGTTCCATTCCTAGGTTGCCAACATGAAGAATAGTTACATCCCATGAACAAGGTTAGGCTGATGATTGATTACTTACGGTTCTGGATGTTTGATGGCATTAGGATTTCTTTTAAAGAAAAAGGATGATGAAGATAATGGTTAGAAACCTTTCACAATGGTCCTTAAACTTTCATGCATGAAGCATTATAAGCTCAAAAATACAAATCATTATAATTACCCAACGGTCCTCTAGTTTCTCCAGGCCTCAATTAAGTTTAATAATTTATTTTAGCATTAAATTTCCGCATACAAACGCCATATCTACACCCTTAACTTGTGACTAGAACAAATGATCCTCCACCATATCGCTTTGTTGTCTCGAGATCTCGCCGAGTCCATCCAGGTTTAATCAATTACAAAGATTCCCAAGGCATTGATCATTTTGATGTGTTAAGGATCAATTGTAGCATTTGATGAACTATGTTTGGGTGTCAGTATCATTTTAAAAAGTTGGCTTAGGATCAAAATGACTTTGATAATGACTTTGATGTGCTTAGGATCAAATGACTTTTACTGCTGCACATTAGGATCAAATGACTTTGATGTGTGAGTAGCATTTTGATGTGCTTAGGATCAATTGTAGCATTTAGCGTTGACTTTAGTGTGCTTCGGATCAAATGACTTTGAGTGTTGCACATGAGGATTAAATGACTATGATGTGTCAATATAATTTTGGTGTGCTTAGGATCAACTAAAGCATTTGACTTTGACTTTGATGTGCTTAGGATCAAATGACATTGACGAATGCACATTAGGTATTTTATGCACAGTAAAGGCTTTTACCATGAAATGTTTGCTGCACATAAGCCTTTGGCTGGTTCATATTGATGGTTTAAAGCATAATTTAAATTGATGGTATAGTTAGTTTGATATGGGTGCAGGGAGCATATGATTAGCTTAGTCTTTTGACAAAAGGGTACATGCACTAATCGAGTCATCGGTCTTTGTCCTGAGTGCTGAGTGTTATGTGCCTTATGTCCAAGGCTTGATGCAAAACTACTATCGAGCCGGGGGTCTCACTGGAAACAGCCTCTCTATTCCTATGGGGTAGAGGTAAGGTTGTCTACATCTTACCCTCCTCAGACCCTACCTTACTTTGCTATTGGTGGGATTTATCGAGTATGATGATGATGATGATATGCAGCATTGATAAATCAAACCTACTTCAAGTTCGATAAGTCAAACCCAATACAACTTCTAAAGGTCAAACCTAGTTCAGTTTCTAAAAGTCAAACCCAGCCTAATTCAAAAAAAGTCAATGCCAGTTCAAGTTATAAAATCCAAATTTGGATTCAACTGGTAATCAAATACAACTGCAAGGACTGAAATGGTAAGTAAAGTTGTGGGGGGTATTTTAGTTTTTTCACATAAGTTTAAACGACCTTTAACACCAGGGACTTGATTGATTTCAATTGACAATCACAGGGACTTGATTGACCGTTTTTTTTTTTTTTTCAAACGAGAGATGTATGTGCGATTAAGTGTAAACCCCAAGGACTGACATTGAACTTTACTCAAAAAAATATATATACATCACCATGTATGCACCAACAATACCTACAAGGGACACAATATTGTCAAAGAAAACCTCAACCAAACCATCAGTGTCTCTTAATTGGTTCTATTAGTCCAATTTAATCTTCTCATTTATTCTCGATTATGTTTTACTTTTTATGTTAATTCTTAAGTAAACTGTAATTTACGTCCATGTGGTTTGGTGACGAGATCAACTTATGTCCTTAATCTTCCACATGGACTCAAATTACAGTTTACTCTTAATTCTATTATACACCATTAGGGGTGTAAACAAGCCCAGAGGCTCGAGAGCTACTCGTGATCAGCTCGGTTAAAATCTCGAACGAGCCGAGCCTTAACGAGCCCGAGCTCGAGCTCGAACCTGAAATAGAGCTCGTTTTGTTATCGAGCTCGAGCCTAAAATACAAAGCTTGTTTAGGCTCGCGAGCCTAAACGAGCCCATACAAAATTTTAATTTTTTTTATATAGAATATATTAATAATGATGATAACATTGATGAGCCGAGCTTTGGCTCGTTTAAGCGATGTTGAAATGAGCTCGAGCCGAGCTTTTAGCTCGTTTAAGTTTGTTCTCAAAATAGTTCGAGCCGAGCTCGAGCTTTGGGTTTTACTCGCGAGCCGAGCTCGAGCTCAAAGAAGTAGGCTCGAACCGAGCCAATCTCGAGCTCGAGCTTCATAAAAACCAAACGAGCCAAGCTCGAGCCTGATCGAGCTCGGGCTCGGCCCGGCTCGTTCACCATGTGTGTTGTTTAAGGTAAAACCAAACTTGGTGAAAAGTAAAGTGAGTAAAAAAGAATTTTCATTCATCAATACTAATTTTCTGTTTCTAAAAACCTACACTATGAGGATAATGGGCCTAAAAATATAATTTTTTTAAACTGAAAACTCAAAACACTAAAAGCATGACTTCCCTCTCATCAACCCAAACAGGTCACAAAGTTGAAGGGCCATATGCCATACAATGTTACATTTTATGTGCAAAATGTTGTATCTTCCAAAAATCGCGTACCCATGGACCGCGTCTCTCGGCTCCTCATCATCACCATTCCCGATGCACCAAGTTAGTGAAGAAAAACGTCGGCCCGTTAAGGTAACCATCAAAATGCACTGGCCCGGTTAGCAAAAAACTAAGCCCGTCAACACGAATGCAAGCCTACCCGATGTCAGTAAACTGCGTTAATAACGAACAATCTTCGAGGCCTGAGGTGAAGCCCGGATCGTAAATATGAGGCACCGTATCGAAACTCTCGAGGCCCGTTTCTGTCGTTAGAAAATCATCAATCCCGACGCTTGATATAGACGCTTCTGCTTCGAACCTTGAGGATAATTCATTGGGTAATGTTGATGGTGGTCGCAAATGCAGGTCGTTGGAATCCGTAATAGTTTTTCTTGACTTGGATTTGGAATGCTTTAATGGCGTTTCCGGATTTGACAGCCTGTGTTTTCCTGACAGTTGAGATTTTGGCGGTCGGGATTTCGATTCGACTGTCGGGAATGATGATGGGGGTGAGGCTAAACCACCCTCAACTGCAACTCTTGATATATCCCTGTAAAATGTTAAAATATGACAACATATAAAAAGAAATAAATACATGGATGGGCCTTGTTGTTTACCAAAATTTTGGATTTGGTCCCTGTGGTTTGCACTTTGTAACGCATTTAGTCCCCAACTTTTTTCCAAAAGTACATGGATGGTCCCTATGGTTTACAATTTCCAACACATTTAGTCTCTAACTTGGACATGCTAAAACCTTTAGATTTGTTGGCTGGGGACTAAATGTGTTACAAAGTGCAAACCACAGGGACCACCCGTGTACTTTTAGAAAGCTAGGGAGCAAACCCAAAATTTTGGTAAACCACAAGGACCATCCACGTACTTTAGAGTTTACTCGATAAAAAAGAATGTAATATGGGTCAATATGGGTTCAACGGTCTCGGGTTAGAAAAATAAAATATTATACATAAATTCAACTCGTTTTCATTTCAATTGTGTTTTTAAGCTTTTCGATTTCACCCGTTTGTACGCAAAGCACGGCCCATACTGACCCCTTTACTCGTAACGTAAAGGGTATGATACTGCAACCCATTTATCATAGTTTACAACAGTATATGCGAATACGTACCTGAAACGCGATTCAACACTAGACGGCCGTAAGTGACGATTCCCGCCCACGGGGACAGGCACCAGTTCAGACGCCACCGACTCAGGCTCATTTATCGACAAAGATATGACAGGTGGCAACTCGAGACTTTGACCATCATCAGCAGGGCCCAACTCTAAAGTAACGGTCAACTGATCAACACCTCGTGAATCGTGCCTTCCATTGAAACTAGAAACCCTGTCCTCTTTTGGTATATTCTGAGAATTGTCAAGTGCATCGGCTACTAATCTGCTCATCGGGCCTACGTTGGCGAAATTCATTTCTTGTGATTGTGGTTTAACGGGGTCTCGGTTAACACCCGGTATATGAACTATTCCGTTTTTTAGACGCAACGGGCTTTTCCGTTGACCATGACGAGTCTTTGACTTCTCCACGGTTGTAAGTAGGTAGCAGAAATGCTGTTGAAGCGTGTGTGATTGATCGGACTGTTCAGATACAATATCCAACAGCATTTTGGCATGCTCCTACAATAAAAAAATCTATATTAAACACAAACTAATTTAAATCTTAAATTAAGAAAAGAGTAAAATGCCGTTTTCGTCCCTGAGGTTTGGCCAGTTTTGCGACTATTGTCCAACGGTTTGTTTTTTCGCATCTGGATCCAAAAGGTTTGAAATCTTGCCATTTTCATCCGGCTCGTTAACTCCATCCATTTTTCTCAGTTAAGTCAGGGGTATTTCCGTCTTGTTGCTAACTTAAAGGGCAATCCAGTTTTTTTACTTTATGTAAAAGACTGAATAGCCCTAAAAAAACTGAATTGCCTTTTAAATTAAGAAAAAGACAGAAATACCCCTGATTTAACAGAGGAAAAATGGATGGAGTTAACGAGCCGGATGAAAATGGCAAGATTATAACCCTTTTGAATCCAGATGCGGAAAAACAAACCTTGGACAAAAGTCGCAAAACTGGCCAAACCTCAGGGACGAAAATGGCATTTTTTAATTAAAAAAAATGCAGAAAAACATGTATCAAGATTTACCTCGGATACTCTGAGAAGAGCTTTGCCGCTTGATTTTTCATTAGTAATATTATTATCAACCGTAGACAACACGTATTTCTGAACAAGCTCCCGATATCGTTCACAACAATGAACAGGATGCCGAGCAATGCCCCTATAGAACCCGCCAGCTGTCATCCCGTACAAAACATCACTCGCCAAACTCCAATTCACACCGTATTCATGTACAATTGCGCAAAGAACCGCATCCTCAGACGATAACCAAGAATCAGGTGTCGGAAAACAATCGTTTGGCCAAATACTTCCTCGTTTTAACTTCTCGAGTCTTATAGTCATTACCCGTTTCACGGGCATCGAAGTGATCGATATTCTGATTCCCGTTTTGCTTCTGTTGAACGGTTTATAATCAACTTCAAGATTATTGTGGTTACTACTTGCAATTAATTTCAGGTCTTTTAACGGTTCGTCTTGAAAGTCTGGTACCGAATTTGATTCTGTGTCTAACGGGATTGGATCGGTCAACCTTTTGACTTTTTTGGATTTTTTAGAACTCTTGACTTCGGTGTCATCTGCTGGTTTTTTGCGTTTCTTCAAGAAGATCAATTCTTCATCAAGATCATCGTCATAATCTTCAATTGGTGACTCGATGTTTGTAGTCTTTGTTTCGGAAGACAACGCTTCCTTTTTTAGAGATTTGAATTTTGTTTTCTTTGACTTTTTCTTTGACTTTGACTTTTTAACCACCGTCTCGTTCCTGAACAGATTGGAATAATAAGAAGTACCCAAATCAGAAATAACCTATTAAGTCGTGGTAGAGGTGGTAATTTTGACCCGTGTTAATAAACGGGTCGATTTGGGTTATGTTATTTCTCTAACGGGTCAACGAATCGTCCGTAGAGTAAATGTAAATACAAACCCTCCAAAATCAATATCATATGTAAAGATTATAAACTATACGGATGGTCCTTGTGGTTTACCAAAATTTTAGATTTGGTCCCTAGATTTTCAAAAGTACACAAATGGTCCCGGATGTTTGCACTTTGTAACGCATTTGTCCTTGTGGTTTACCAAAATTTTAGATTTGGTCCCTAGATTTTCAAAAGTACACAAATGGTCCCGGATGTTTGCACTTTGTAACGCATTTAATCCCCAACTTTGTCGAAATTCACATAGATGGTCCCGGTGGTTTGTACTTTGTAAACGCATTTAGTCCCTAACTTGGACATGCTGAAACCTTTAGATTTGTTGGGTGTTGGCTAAATTCGTTACAAAGTGCAAACCACAGGGACCATCTGTGTACTTTTGGAAAGCTAAGGACTACATCCAAAATTTTGGTAAACCACAAGGACCTTCCATGTACTTTACTCAAAATTATATCTTTTTGACAAAAAGTGATCCAGAGTTGGGTAACGAAAATTACATGTTTTGACCTGAACCCGTTTCGACTTTCGACCCATCACCCAATCGTCTTACCCACCCATTTTGCGACCTCTAAATATAATAAAAAGAACGATAGATCCGTTTTCCAATATAACTTTGCATCAATGTCAAGTAAATCTTTTTAAAATTTAGTCTTACTTCATCGATTCAGCTTCCGCAAGCGCCTTCTCTTTCTCTCTAGCTTCCATTTCACGTTCTTCCATCAACTTAAAAAAGTCAACAAACGCGGGATTGTCAGCGTTTGAACAAATAACACATAAATACAAAAAAAAATCTACCTGACGTTCGGCCAAAACTTTAACTTGCTCTTGGTATGCCTTAGTTGCAAATTCGGAATCCCATCCTGATAACACGAAAAGTTATTTAAGAATACATGCATGTGAAAACGAGCCGAGCCGAGCCGAGCCCAAGCTCGACCAGGCCTGAGCTCGAGCTCGTTTAACATATGAAAGCTCGAGCTCGGCTCGATTCAAGCTTTATTTCTAAAGCTCGAGCTCGGCTCGAAGGTAATTTTTCAAGCTCGAGCTCGGCTCGGGCTCGACTCGTTTAGTATTTATTAATTAATTTATATTAATTATAATTATTATTATACATATAATTAAGTTATTTTTTTATATTTATATAAATAGTAGTTATTATTATATAAATATATGTTTAATATATTAATAAAAAATATATAAACAGAAAGCTCGTTTAGGCTCGCGAGCCGGATCGAGCTCGATAAACGAAGCTCAGGCTCGGGCTCGTTTACTAAACGAGCTTGTTTTTTAGGCTCGGACTCGAGCTCGAGCTCGTTTAAGCTCGGCTCGTTCGAGCTTTTTTTCGAGCCGAGCTCGAGTAGCTCGTGAGTAGCTCGGCTCGTTTGCACCCCATGCATCATATGTTCTTAATTTACAAAGAAGATAAAAGGCTCTCACTTTCATAAACTAACGGTTCCTCGTCGTCATCACCGTCTGCTTCCATATCCTCCTTTAACTTCTCGATACGATCCAACTCCCATTCCGTTTGTTCAAACCGCTCCTGCGACTCCACCAAATTATAATCAACAATAGGGTCCCACAGCTCAAGAAACCGTACCGCGTATCGATCGATCGGCCGAAGTTGCTTCTCAAACGACAAAACATCATTCCCCGAGACAACAGTCATCTGTTTAACATCATCCATCATCTCCACATCATTATCATCATCAACCTTAACCAAACTCGCACCCGCACCCGCACCCTTTTCGTCATTCGGGTCAACCCATTTCGGCGTTTGCGCGTTTTCTTCTACCGGTGCGGTACCATCTTCTTCGTTCAAAAGCTCGTCATCTTCCGGTTTCCCTATCGCGTCTTCAGTAAATTCTTGGTTGTCAACCGCCTCTTCTTGTTCGACTCGTTTTAACGCCATGTAATCGGCTTCGTCTTCCGCAAGCTTCAACGCAGCATCCACGTCAGCGTTAGATACCGGGGGGTTGACTTCAACCCCGTTAGTCAAACCTTTATCTTTCCGCATATTATTTACCGAAACTGTTTTGTGACCGGAAAACAATTCCATCGGATCAAGTTTCTTGAAAAACTCGGTGTTATACTCCCCACTCTGAATCACCAAATCATCAAGAGCTCGTTTCTGTTTCGCCTTTTTTAATATATTTTCTTCAATCGTGCTTTCGCTAATTAAACGGTAAATATGTACTTCACGCGTTTGCCCGATTCTATGACACCGATCTTGCGCTTGTTGGTCCATCGCAGGGTTCCAATCACTATCGTAAAATATAACCGTATCCGCACCTACAAGATTAATACCAACACCGCCACTGCGTGTCGACAAAATGAAAAGAAAATACTTCGGGTTCGTGTTAAACCGTTGCATTAACGTTTGCCGTTCTTCAGGCTGGGTCGACCCGTCTAACCGCATGTACGTGTATCCGTATATATTTATGAAAGCTTCTAAAACGTCGAGCATTTTTGTCATCTGTGTGAAGATTAACGCTCGGTGACCTTCGGACTTGAGTCTTCTGAGCAAAACCGCAAGCTCTTGAAGCTTTCCACAATCAAACTGTATTAACCGCCTATCGGGAAAATAAACTTGTCTTCTAACAATAGCGGGCCGAATAGGAGTTAATAACGGTGAAAATATCTTCGAACATTTCAACTTGTAAGTTTCGTCGATGAACACCGAAGTATCCGATTTGCTGCACCACCCGACGGGTTGCGGAGCTCGTGCTGCGGGGATTGCGAACATGAAACTCTCCACTTGGTCCACCATCCTCTCGAATCGGTCAACCGGAGACAAAACAAGCTCGGAAAACTTTGACGAGTTTAACACAGGCTTTTGAAAAGAAACGATATCGCGTAAGCCAGTTGAATAAACGGGCTTTCGCTTACATCGTAAAGAATTCCACCACGCGATCGATTCGGCCCGTTCTTTCATTTCTTTAAGTCTCTCTTCTCGAAGTGCGTTTTGAATTTCTTCAAAGATATTAAACCCGCTTGACGTTTTCACGAATTTGGTTTCACTTCCAATTTCTTCGACACGTTTCTCAATTAGTCTCGACGGTGTTTCAATAGCTTGAACCGCGTCACTCTCCCACGACGTCATGTAAAAATCAAGATGAGTGAATACAAACCCTAATCCCGAAAGGTCAACGTTTAAAAACGGATGCGGGTTAAGAACCGAGCAAATCGAGGAGCAAAACTGCGTTTCAATCCTGTTCATATCGAAAGAACTAATAATGGGTCGACCTTCAAACAAATCCGGATGATTGCAAACTTTTCTAAGTTGCATTATAACGCTAATCATCCCGAAAAAATTCGAACTTGCGAGAGTAGCTTGTGTTTCCGAACTAGCGATAAAATCTTCATAAAGATTCCGTTGTCTCCGCGAGAGTCGGCAGTATATAACATGCTCGTGTTTACTAGGTAATTGTTTCTCAACGTCCCGTTTTAATCTTCGAAGTATAAACGGACGGAGGACGTTATGCAACCGGTCAACTACTTCCTTGTTGACCTTTTCTTGACCTTCAACCATACCGGATATTGGATTACTAAACCACGCTTTAAACTCTTGATGAGATTGAAATATATGCGGCATTAAAAAATGCATTAACGACCATAACTCCATTAAATCGTTCTGTAGAGGCGTACCGGTTAAAAGGATACGCCTTTTCGCGTTAAAATTCAAAAGCGTTTGCCATCTTTGAGACTTCCAGTTTTTTATCAAATGGGCTTCATCCAAAATCAGATATTTCCACTTTTTTCTCTTGAAAATCTTCGAATCTTGAATAACGAGTCGGTAAGTCGTGATGCAAACGTGAAACGTGTTCGGTTTCATCCAACCTTGTCGCTTATGTTTCCGTTCCTTCGCGTTTCCAAAATACGTCAAGATTTTAAACGCCGGACACCACTTTAGAAACTCGGTTTCCCAATTGAGCATGACACTTGTCGGTACAACGATCAAATGCGGGCCCCATATCCCCTTTTCACATGCCAGGTGCGCAAGTAACGCGATTGTCATAATTGTTTTACCGAGGCCCATTTCGTCTGCGAGGATACCGTTCAGCCGTTTTTCGTACATCGTCACGAGCCAGTCTAAACCAATGTGTTGATATTCACGAAGGGAAAATTTCAGTAAAAAAGGGTGTTTTGTCCGGACTTTTGTTGTCAAAAACGTGTTCCCCGTTGGCTGTGCTGACCTGGCGGCAGCCGCAGCGTCAGCAATTCTGTCTTCGTTCTCGTCACCATCATCAATCTTTTGCTCTTGTTTGTTTTCTTTTTCAGATTCAGAATCTGAACCCGACTCTGTGCTTCTATTAGCGACGGGGTCCTGTTAATAAGACGCAAACGGAACGAAAATAAAATAATATTAAAATACCGCAAGAACTTTTAGGAAGCAACCGCCCACGCTTTATCAACATACCTGTCTATACCTTGCAAGCAAATCCTCTATTGGAATTTCACTCTCCTTTTGCAATAATGCAATCTACAAAATAATAAATCGATTCACAAGATTTCATCTCAAACTTCCAAACATAGTTGTTAATAGCTAATAGCGGTAAATAGCGACAAGTAGGGGTGCAAACGAGCCGAGCTAGGGCTCGAAAAAAAAACTCGAACGAGCCGAGCTTAAACAAGCTCGAGCTCGAGCCCGAGCCTAAAAAACAAGCTCGTTTAGTAAACGAGCCCGAGCTTCGCTTATCGAGCTCGAGCCGGCTCGCGAGCCTAAACGAGCTTTCTGTTTATATATTTTTTATTAATATATTAAACATATATTTATATAATAATAATTACCATTTATATAAATATAAAAAAAATAACTTAATTATGTGTACAATAATAATTATAATTAATATAAAATTAATTAATAAATACTAAACGTGTCGAGCCCGAGCCGAGCTTGAGCTTGAAAAATTACCTTCGAGCCGAGTTCGAGCTTTCATATGTTAAACGAGCTCGAGCTCGAGCTCGGGCTCGGCTCGTTTGCACCCCTAGCGACAAGCTACCTATACACTACGTAGCGATAGCGATGAAATAGCGGGCGCTTTTTTATAAATAGTGATACACTAGAAGAAAATTTTAAAACTATTTTATATGCATATTTTAGTAAAAAATCCGGTAAATATGGAAAAGAATATACGCTTCTTATTTCAATCCTGTAACAAAAAACCCTAAAATCCGCTTATTTTTCAGTATATACTTGTATTTATTAAATAGAAAACCCTATTTTATCGCTATTTCATGGCTTTTTAGGCGCTAAACACTTTATAGCGGGAAGCTCTGGCTTCGCTACGCTATTCGCTATAGCGAGCGTAGCGACTGCTATTAACAACTATGCTTCCAAGATTTATAACCCTATTAAAAATTTTACAAATAATATTTCCCCATATGAAGAATCAAATTATGAGTTGTTTTAAAGCTAGGGGTAGTTCGGTGATTTCACATTTATCGCAATAATCGGTTTTCTTTAACGCTAAGAATAAGATAATAAGATAAAGACTGAAAATTTTGATCCAAAACGAACATAAAATGAAGAGGATTCATTAGGAATATGATAATAAAATACAATTTAAAATTCAAAAGGGCAATTTATTCACCTCGTCTACTGAATCACCGGATTCGGCCTTTGCTAGTTCTTCTTCCTCCAACAAGGTGGTTTCATCATCCTAGATATCAAAAAATAAATTTATACGTACGTCATACAAGATAAACCATGGTTGAATATCGATGCAAGTAAAACAAAGAGTTAAATGCCATTTTAGTCCCTGTGGTTTGGGCCATTTTACCAGTTTAGTCCAAAGGTTTCATTTTTAACCTGTGGGTCCAAAAAGGTTTCACAGTTGCCATTTTAGTCCACTTGGTTAACTTCATCCATTTTTTCTGTTAACGAGAAGGCCAATTCGGTCATTTTGTATGTAATTCTGTTAACTAAAAGGGCAATTCAGCCATATAAAATGACCAAATTGATCTTCTCGTTAACAGAAAAAATGGATGAAGTTAACCTAGTGGACTAAAATGGCAACTGTGAAACCTTTTTGGACCCACAGGTTAAAAATGAAACCTTTGGACTAAACTGGCAAAATAGCCCAAACCACAGGGACTAAAATGGCATTTAACTCTAAAACAAATTTATACATACACAAACACAACATAACTAATGCCACAGTTTAATAATACATTATACCATCTAACATACCTTATCATCCCCATTTGCGATAACAAAATCACCGTCTTCCTGCGTAAACAAAATCATCGAATTATAATATTATATGATATTTTTATGTGCATGTAATAGTGTTAAGAGTTTAGTGTAAGTAACATATTATCTTACATTTTCATCATTAAAGTCTAATTCCAAATACTTTTTGGGAGCTTGAAGACGTTTTCTTTTTCTAACATAATGTTCCTTGATTTCTAAATGATGTTTTGGTGAAACCGATAATAGTCCACCGTTACTTTCAACCTGTAATAAGAGTGAGAAACAGATCATGTTAAGTCGTGAACTTACTTCACGGTTTACGTTCGTACTCAAAATGAAGACCTACAACTTACACAATGACGACTCTCTTCTTTTAATCTATGGTCCGAAGCGTCATTACCGTTACCTGCAAAAAAGTAGTCCATAGTCAACCCAATTATATGAAAACGGGCCAACCCGAAATGCTTTAACAGTTTGACCCAAACTCTTTCGGACCCGTTATCCAACCCGTACATATTTACCACCTCTAGTTAAAATGATATATTACAAACCGAGTTACTTACACTTAGAATTATCTTCATGGGCCTGATTTAGCTCAGCTACATCTTCAGTCTTTTCTGCGAGTGAAAAAAAAAAAAAAAAAAAAAAAAAAAAAAAAAAAAAACACTATTCAGAAACTTTTGCACGAAAGGTGGCAGTTTTGACCCGTTGACTTGTAAATGGTCAGCTAAAAAGATAATGGGTTGAAAATTTCCCCAAAGTGCAGCTAAATAGATTATTCAGATAAATGGATTATTACTGAAATAACTATAAAAAGTTTATCTAATTGACACACTTAACTATTTATAAAAAAACGGTTGGTAGGCTAGTAAACGAACCAAATGTTCATGAACTGTTCGTGAGCTGTTGTTTGGCGGGAAGTTCGTTTACGCTCGTTTATTTAAATAAACGAACAAACATGAACACACGTATTGTTCGTTTATTTATGTTCGTGAACGTTCGTTTATCTCTGTTTGTTAAAATCTTATATAAATTATATTTATATAAATATAAACATAAAAAGGGGATTTCTAACTACTTATATATATAACTAATTAGTAATTGGGCTTTCTAGTAATAATAAATGGTCATTGTTATTGATCACCAATTTATATAAAAAACCAGGGGCGTAGCATTTAAGGGGCCGGGAGGGGTGCCCGACCCCCCGAACTTTTCGCTCAGTAGTGTTGTACATGTAGTTTTCGTATAGAAATTTTTGGGTATATACGTTTTCGACCCCCCGGTTCTATAGAAATTTTTGGGTATATACGTTTTCGACCCCCCCGACGAAAACTTCAAGCTTCGCCACTGTAAAAAACCACTAATTTAGATGTGTTTTGGATATTAGACTTGTTCGTTTGTGTTCACTAAAGTTAATTTATGTTTGTTCAATTATATTCATTTGTGTTTGTTTATGTTTGTTAAAGTTTGCTTGTGTTCGTTAACTGTACATTTAGGTTTTAAACGAACAAACATGAACGAACACGAACATGCCCATTTTCTTAATGAACGAACATGAACAAAAAAATGTGCTCAATTATATGTTCGGTTGAAGTTAAATGTTCGTTCGGTTTGTTTACAGGCCTGATGGTTGGACAAAAAGTGTCATGGGTCAACCTGACCTGTACATAAAAGTACTTCTCTTGACCCGGGCCCGTTTTGACCCGTTACCCAACCCACCCGTTTTGCCGCAACTAGCACAGAGGATGATCAGAATGACTAACCTTCTTCAACAGCATAACGTTTAAGTAACTCTTCAAGGGGTAAATCCGCTTCATTTTGCAAAGCTGCTAACTCCTCACGCCTTTCATCTTCGGTTATGAGGGCTTCATCTTCCTCAATCGTGCGCTCATCATCTTCCTAAAGCAGCAACAGAAAAAAATAACTCGAAAGATCAGGGAGGAAAATGGCTATTTTTAAACTATTGGAGCAAAACCGTTAAAATGACCAAACCACAGGGAGCAAAACGGAAGTTTACTCAAAAAATAATTAAAACAGCTTTTTAAGAGCTAAAAGAAGAAGCAAATACTTACGACTTCATTTTCAGACTTGTAATCTTCATCAGTATCTATAATATTTGACTGTGACTCTGCCAAAAAAAAAAAAAAACAGATCATATAAACAAATGATTCCCAACAAATAATATTAATGAAATATCTTTAACAAAATAACAACTATTTTTCCGTACCAATGTGAGGTTCGGTACACCCATTGACATCGGTCTGATCTTTATATTCAATGGCTGGTAGTTCCTGGACCGAGGATGCATTAACATGTTGTCGAGAAGATGAATCAACAAGATTTTCTGCCAGCATCGTCGAATACCTGTTGATCATCGTTGTTTAACGAAATAATTAAAAAAACGATAGGTGTCAACGTTGGTTAATTCTTAAGATGTTTTATCCATAAATTTACATTGTGGGTGATTTTTGACACGTTCAACATTCCTGTTCCCTTTTAAGTTAATTCTTTGAGTTAACTTCCATTTTGCTCCCTGTGATTTGGTCATTTTAACGGTTTTGCCCCAATAGTTTAAAAATAGCCATTTTCCTCGATTTTTCTAACTTATCGTCATTTTGCTCCCTGCCTCTAACTCCATCCAAAAAATCCATTAACTAGAAGGGTATTTTGGTAATTTTATAGATAAAATAAAAGCAAGGGCATGTAAGTCTTTTCACCTAAATAAACCTATAACTTGTTTATTTACATGTATACAAGTAATTATTTTCTGATCCCCCATCTTTCCAACCACTCTTTCTACCGGCCACCACCACCTGCAACTACCACCTGCCGACCACGACTACCGCGACTTTTAACTAAACGTTTTAATTGAGTTAGAGCCAGGGAGTAAACTACCGAAATACCCCTACTTTTAATTGAACGTTTTAACTGAGTTAGAGCCGGGGAGCAAACTGGCGACAAACTCGAAAGATCAAGGAGGAAAATGGCCATTTTTAAACTATTGGAGCAAAACCGTTAAAATGACCAAACCACAGGGAGCAAAAGTGCAAAACGAAAGTTAACTCTAATTCTTTTATTTGACCCATCTAGCCTGTTAAATAAAAAACAACCTAAATCAGCCCATTTAAAAGTAAATGGGCCGAAACTGCCACCTTTATAGTAGGAATCCGAATCTAACCTTTCGGTTTGCCCTAGAAGAAAATCAAGTTGTTTATCTAGTGCTTTTTTCTTCTTCTGATCAAGCTCTAACCGATGCTTGTATTGCACCTGGAATCACATAACATTTTATAAAACATAATAATAATAATATAACGTAAACAACAAATCCGTGGTGATTAAAAGCATAAAAATGGCTTGCCAGCTTCTCAATTTTCGTCCAAAATTTCTTCACGTCCTTCGAGATGTTTAGCGCAACTTTTTTCATGCGGAGCTCTTCTTCCTAACCATAAAAACAATCAAAATTAAATCAATTTTATCAATATCTAATATAAGTTTTATTATAAAAAAAAGGTTTAAAAGAACGGAAACGAGTTTTGAGGCGTTTTCCCTTCGACTCACGAGGCGTAAGCCTCGAGGCGAAACGAGGCGTAAGGCCGAGGCGGTATTAATAAATATATATTATAAAAATAATAATACTAACTACTTCATCACCAGGTTCATCAAAATCATCAAAAACACACTTAAAAAAGACATGAAATGCTTGAAATTGACACAAAAAGTCAAAAACATCAAAAACAACTATCAAAATCCCCTGAGGCGCAGCTTTCTTAGCGCCTCAGCCCCTCTGAGGCGCATATACATTAAAAACACCATGAGGCGCGCCTCAGGCTCGTTTTTGGCCGTTTCACCTCAAGGCGTACGCCTCAAACGTTTTTTAAAACCATGAAAAAAATTAAATAAATTTATAACTAACCTTCGCTTTTCTTTCTTCTCTTGTGGCCTGATCCACCATGCCTTTGCTGGCTCTTATGGCGGTCTTCTTTGCCAGGGCCAATTTAAATTTTCTCTCTGACTCAAAATCCTAGAAGCAAACGATATTTAGTATGAATTTATTAAAAACTTTGTAAATATACAAAAAATACGGTATAAAACAAGATCATACCTTTGATAACCATACCATCTCTTCAATAAGATGGTCCCAGTGTGTTTTGGGTCGTTGTGGTTCTTTAGGTGGTTCAAGTGCCTACGTATCGTTATAGCAAAGTGAAAATAATTTATATATCGTTATAGCAAAGTGAAAATAATTTATATATCGTTAAAGCGAATAAGGTACGATAGCGACAAGCTACCTATATGCTACGTAATGATAGCGATGAAATAGCGGGCACTGTTTTATGTTTAGCGACACACTAGAAGAAAATTTTAGAAGCATTTTATATGTATTTCATATCCAAATACGCTATTTTATATGTACATGTAACAAAAAAAAACTAAAATCCTGCTTTTTATACCTATAAAATCCCGCTATTATAATAAAATAGGGAAAAAAACAAAAAAAAAACCTAAAATCCCGCGATGGAGGCGCCAAAATCAGATAGCAGCACATGACGCTTCGCTATAGAAGAATCAAAATAATATATATATTTTTGAACGGCTAACTCACACACCCTCTAAAGTTACTCCTAAATCTACACCATTGTCCACCATGGGACTCGAACCCTCAACCACTCGTGAAGATACACCTTTCCAACACACCTTGGTACCAGTACCACTAGGCTACAAGCCCTTTGCTATGAAAATTAGACAAACACATGTAGTCAAGCATGATGTATGAGATATTGTTTGAACATGCTTATGATACTCGAAATTGTAATAATCACTTTCAATGGTATCGATTCTTTCTAACTATTTAAGCAATTATACATTCAATAACCAATTTTGTTGCACCTAGTATGGCACTGATAATTCAATAACATATCCGAGCCCTAGCCCCTAAATAACCATGTAACCATATAACCAAAGGCAAGAATAGATTACCTAAACCATAGTTGTCAATAGCGGTCGCTATGGTTGCTATAGCGAATAGTGTAACGTAAGGTCGAAGGTCGCCACAGGGCATGTAGCCATAAATAGCGGGATTATTTTTTTATGTTTTTAAAAATAAACAGCCATTAAATATAGCTATAAAATAGCTGGATTTTAGGTTTTTTTTGTTAAATATACATGTAAAATAGGGTATATACCAGGGTATTTTGATATAACATACATATATTTTTTTCTAGTGTATCGCTATTTATAAAATAGCGCCCGCAGTTTATCGCCATTCACTATGTAGCATATAGGTACTTTATCGCTATTTGTCGTTATTTGCCATTAACAACTATGACGTAAACCCTAAAACCGAATTCTTTACGTTACCTTTTGTCGCTTGGCCCTTGACTCATGGTCAAGTTTAGACTTTGGACCTTTAGAGGTCATTGTTTCCTCAAGATTCAAGACATCACTTCAACAACTCTGCACAAAACAAACATCAAATTAAACAACTAGCATACCCTTTTTCCATTTTCCCATAATCAATCAGCATACCTAATAACCAATGTACCAAACATATAGATGCAAGGGCGTAGCTTTGTGGGGGCGGGAGGGGGCGGCCGACCCCCGAACTTTTCGCTCGTTAGTGGAGAGTATGTAGTTTTCGTATAGAAATTTTTGGGTATATACGTTTTTGACCCCACAGTTTTATGGAAATTTTTTATATATACGTTTTCGACCCCCTGGTCGGAAATCTCAAGCTTCGCCACTATATAGATGAATATTTCAGATGACCAAAAGTCAACAAAAAAAATGCATAAAAAATCTTTCAAGAAATGTAGTAAACCTTAAAACCTTCAAACATCAATTCTTCCATTCTAACAACACATGGGAAACCACAATTCCATGCATATACACACACACATACATAGACATATATATGTATTTATAAAGAGATTCAAGAACTCACCAGCTGTAGAACAAGAACAAGAATGATAAAGATTGAAACTTTTTCGATCTTTAAAGAAAACCCAACTCAAGGAGCAATCAATTTGGTTTTCCGATGAATCTTTAAGGATTCCGGTGACGGGTTTAAGCGCCGACGAGTGGTTCAGATCCGGTGAATTTTATAAAATTTAAAATAATTTTATAAAAAATTAAAGAAAAAGATATTTGGGAAAAGCGAAGAGGTTTGATGAGGTTAGGGCAAAAGAAAAGAAGCATCGATGGATTTAACGAGTGATAGTAATCTTGACGGCTGAAAACAATATTGAGTTTCTGATCCATTTACTAAAGAGTTCTAATCAATCGGTCAATTTACGTAAATACCCTTGTATCCATCAAATCAAAAATAAAAAAGAAATAATAAAAAAACAGATTATATAGTTAGGAGTAAACTGCCATTTTAGTCCCTGAGGTTTGATCAGTTTTGACACTTTAGTCCAAATCTCAAACTTTTTGTGTCTGGATCCATGTGTTTTCATTTTTGTTACCATTTTGGTCCAAAAGTGAAATCTGACCAGATTCCCCAAATTAAACCCTCATGTTTTGCCCTTTTCCTCGGGGGTAATTTTGTCATTTTCGTTTTATTATAACTGATTATTAGTTAAAAATAATAAAACTAAATAAATCAACCTTGAACCTATAAAAGCACATCATCTTCCCAAATATACCCTAACACAAACCCTAATTCATCTGCAATTGTTGTACATGGGACATAGCCCTGTTCATCGCCATCATTCCAGCACCACGAGCAGAAAAACGATTGCCAGAGACGTTGAGACAACCATTCATGACGCTGCATAACCCCCACGACCTGCAACGAACACCCCACCACCACCACCACACCTCCACCGACGCTGCACAACCCCAACGAACGCACCTCCAACCCCGCTACAAAACCCCCATCACCGCACCTACTCCCCCATTGCAAAACCCCCACCATCGCACATCCCCCCCCCCCCGCTTCACAACCCCAATGCCCATCCATTGTACCTAATGTCACCGTCAATTAAAACCCTTCAACAGCCACTCCATCGAATCCCTAATCGATCCTGCAGTAGTATTTGAATGTGGTGTTTGAATGTTGCTTAGAGAGAGAGATATATATATAACTAACAGAGAGGTAAAATGATGAGTGAGAGGATGAATGGTTGGATGTTCACAATTGGGTAGCGGCTCCAGGGTTTGTTGGAGTGATGAATTAGGGTTTGAGTTATGGTAGATTTGCGGAAGGAGATGGGTTTTTATAGGGTCAGGTTTTAATAATATAGTTTTATTAATTTTAATTGATAATCAGTGATAATAAAACGTAAATGACAAAATTATCCATGTGGAAAAGGACAAAAGTTGAGGGTTTAATTAGGGGAATTGTAAGGTCTAAAACTTAAAAAGACACTAACGAACTTGCATTTGACAAAATAGTAAACGGGTCGAATAATTTACAACCAAAATTCTGCATTTAACTTCTTACTAACTAATATGGAATAATTACAAAAGAGTTTACACCCCCAAAATATTTCATAATCCATATACAAGTCTTTGACTACGAGTTCAACATCTAAACACTACCGGTAAGGTACATACAAAAGATCCGATTTTAACAAAAGCATTTAACCAAAGTTTTGACCATAACTTAACAACTTCACGGAAGCGTGCATCATAAGTGTGTTCAACCCAAATAGCGCCATCAACAAGTCGCTTTACCTGCATACAATCGATCCATTAGACAATTTAGAAATAAGTTTATTCGACAACAACATACTAGCCAACTACGAGAGAATATTCATAACTCCTTCCAAACATAAATTTCTCAACTTGATTTATATCACTTCATGTCATTCGAACCATGTTCTTACCATACTTCATTTTCGACTAACTCATTACTAGTATACGATCTCAACATGAAAAAGGATATTATTTATGATTATGCAACTAATAACATTTCGTAAGTAAAGGAACCTACCTTTGTCGTTGTTTGTTTGCGACCCGGAACGACTCGAGCTTTCTTCCTTGATTCCTACAATCCAAATCACATACTTTAGGTTCATGTCATTCTCTTCATTCCGTTTTTAACATATTCTTACTACAAGCAACAATTTCCCAATTCTAGTCATTTATCTTGTAAAATCATCCAATTATATCATTCAAGCATTTTAAAGAACACTTGGCGTGCATACTATTAATTAAGCATAGTGTACAAGTATTATTTGCATGACTTAGCTAGTTCATGTCTAAATCATCAAGAACATCCATTTGTAATTGAAATCTCATACAACCCTCATCCTAATTCGATTTCAAAAGGTGACATTTTATCAAGAACATCATCATGTAACATCATTTGTGCTAATCTACATCATAACCTCATGTTACAAGTCACTACTATCCAAATTCTAAGTGGGTTTTTACCTTTAACTATCAATTAGGTCGAATTCAAGCATAATTCAAGTTCCATATGGAATTTCTAACACATGCTTATACTAATTTCATATGAACTTCAAGTTTTACTAAAAACCCATTCCATACATGATCATTAAATCATAAATTTCGACATACCTTATGTAGGAAATTCTTAGGTGATCAAGGATTAGTGTTCATGCATTCAATCAGACTTTGATTTCCCTTTCAATTTTACTGATTTGTTGAATAAGAGGGTTTTCCCCTCTTTTCTTCTTGTTCCAGGCGACACACCCACACCTCATATGTGTGGGTGGTGTGTTTCTTTTATATTTTAGTAAATTATCTTTCACTATTTACATATTCCACCCCTTATGTTAACATACTTATTTTTAAATGGCCATAACTTGTTTCTCCTAACTAAAAATTCTAATTCACTTTCTAACTAGACTCACTTACTAGTTATTTCCTAAAACATGTTTTAACAATATAAATATGCAGACTCATAATTAAATACGGGGCGTTACAAGTCCACCCCCCTTAAAATAGGTTTCGTCCCCGAAACCCGATTACGTACCAAACAAAGACGGGTAGAATCTTCTCATCTCATCCTCTAATTCCCAAGTGAGATCCGACCCCTTTCTGTGTTGCCATTGGACCAATACTTGCTTAATTTCTTTGTTGTGAAGAGTCTTTATCTTGGAATCCCTTATGGCTACCGGCCTTTCTATGTAATTCATCTTCTCGTCTATTTCGATGTCTTCAAGGGGTACATAAGCCGTTTCATCCGTTGAACACTTCCGCAATTATGACACATGGAAGGTATTGTGAATCCCTTCTAATGAGGAAGGTAACTTTAACCGGTAGGCTACCTTTCCAACTCGAGCTAAAATCTCGAACGGTCCGATATATCGGGGACCCAATTTTCCTCGCTTACGGAATCGAATTATGCCTTTCCACTGGGATACATTTAGGAATACCCGATCCCCCACTTGGAACTCAATAGGGCGTCTTCTTTTATCCGCATAGGACTTTTACCGGTCTTGCGTCGCTTTTAATCGAGCCCGTACGACGTCGATCTTTTCATTAGTTATCGCCACCACATCATTCGGTGCGAGTTCTCTTTGTCCTACTTCTCCCCAACAAACAGGGGTTCTACACCTTCTCCTATACAACATCTCATATGGCGCCATTTGTATGCTACTTTGGTAGCTATTATTATACGAAAATTCCACTAATGGCAAATGTTCATCCCAGTTTCCCCCGAAATCCATCACGCATGCTCTCAACATGTCTAAAAGAGTTTGAATCGTTCGTTCGGATTGGCCATCCGTTTGTGGGTGGTATGCGGTACTCACATGCAATTGGGTACCCATTCCTTCATGAAATTTCCGCCAGTAACGGGAGGTGAATCGCGTATCCCGGTCTGAAACAATAGACACTGGTACACCATGGCGAGAAACAATCTCATTCACATAAATTTCCGCTAACCTTTCCGAGGAAAAAGTCTCCCGAATAGGTAGAAAATGGGCGCTTTTAGTAAGGCGGTCGACAATGGCCCATATTGCGTCATGCCCTTTCTTTGTCTTCGGCAGTTTGGTTACAAGGTCCATGGCTACATTTTCCCATTTCCATACCGGAATTTCTAAGGGTTGCAATTTCCCGTATGGTTTTTGATGTTCCGCCTTAACTTGAGAACATGTCAAGCATTTAGATACATACTTAACAATATCGCGTTTCATTCCTGGCCACCAAAAATTTTCTTTCAAATCTCGGTACATTTTAGTGGCTCTCGGATGAACCGAGTAACGGGACTTGTGTGCTTCTTCCAATAAGAAGGTCTTCGCTTCATAGTGTCGCGGTATCCAAATCCGCGCAAACCTCGTTCTTAACCCACTTGCGTTTACTTCAAATTCATTTTCAAACCCTTTCGTTCTTTCACTTTTCGGATCACCAGCATTTAAGGACTTATCTTGCGCCTCTCGTATTGTTTCAAGAAGGTTTGGGGTAACTATCATTCTCATTGATTTCACTCGAATAGGTGGTGGGTATTCCTTCCGACTAAGTGCATCCGCCACAACACTAGCTTTACCCGGATGGTAAAGAATGTCACAGTCATAATCTTTAATCAATTCCAACCATCTCCGTTGCCTCATATTGAGATCTTTCTGCTCGAAGAAGTATTTAAGGCTTTTGTGGTTTGAATAAATTGTACACTTCTTTCCATACAAATAATGCCTCCAAATTTTTAAGGCAAACACTATCGCCGCCAGTTCGAGATCGTGGGT
Source organism: Helianthus annuus (assembly GCF_002127325.2). Lineage (NCBI taxonomy): Eukaryota > Viridiplantae > Streptophyta > Magnoliopsida > Asterales > Asteraceae > Helianthus > Helianthus annuus. Next base: position 176,129,259 of record NC_035443.2, on the reverse strand, counting down.
TGGATAGTTAATTTCATGTTGCTTTAGTTGTCTTGAAGCGTAGGCAATAACCTTGCCTCGTTGCATCAAGACACAACCCAACCCTTGATGGGACGCGTTCGCGTATACAACTAAGTCTTCCATTCCCTCCGGTAGGGTTAATACAGGAGAGCTTGACAATTTCTCCTTTAACATTCGAAAAGCCTTCTGTTGATCATCATTCCATTCGAACCTTTCTTCTTTCTTTGTCAGTTTAGTTAAAGGAAGGGCTATTTTGGAGAAGTCTTGGATGAACCTCTGATAATAGCCAGCTAGACCTAGGAAACTTCTTACTTCACTAACATTCTTTGGGGGTACCCATTTCATCACGGCTTCCACCTTAGAGGGATCCACCAAAATCCCCTTTTTGTTAATTATGTGACCTAAAAACTGTACTTCCCTAAGCCAAAACGCACATTTAGAAAACTTAGCATATAATCTTTCCCTTCGAAGCGTCTCAAGTACCTGACATAAATGACTTGCGTGTTCAGACTCGCTACGAGAGTATACTAAAATGTCATCAATAAACACTATGACGAACTGATCTAACATATTTCGGCATACCCTATTCATTAGATCCATAAAAGCGGCCGGAGCGTTAGTTAACCCGAATGACATTACCAGGAATTCGTAATGTCCGTAGCGAGTTCTGAACGCAGTCTTAGGTACATCCTCTTCCCTTACTCGTACTTGATGGTAGCCCGATCGCAAGTCGATTTTTGAAAACCAACTTGCCCCTTGTAGTTGATCAAAGAGATCATCTATTCTCGGAAGTGGGTATCGGTCCTTTACCGTGAGTTTGTTAAGTTCACGATAGTCGATGCACATTCTCATCGACCCATCTTTCTTTTTAACGAACAAAACAGGCGCTCCCCACGGGGACATGCTAGGGCGTATGAAACCCTTGTCAAGAAGTTCTTGTAATTGGACCATTAATTCCCGTAGTTCCGCGGGCGCCAACCGGTAAGGCGCTTTGGCTACTAGTTTGGCATTTGGTTCTAATTCGATACGAAATTCGACTTCCCGCTCGGGTGGAAGTCCCGGCAATTCGTCCGGAAATACATCCGGGTATTCATTCACTATCTTAGTATCTTCAATTCTTAAGGCTCCTAATTTAGTATCGACAACATAGGCTAAAAATGCTTTACTTCCATTCCTCACGTACTTAACTGCTTCTAAGATAGTACAAAATTTTGCCCTTACTTCCCTTTCCCCGTGAATGGTTACCCGTTTCCCTTTAGGAGATGTCACATGAATAATTTTGTTTTCGCATAAAATTTCCGCGTGATAACGGGATAACCAATCCATACCTACCACTACTTTAAATTCTCCCAAAGCCATGGGAATCAAATCAATATCAAAATCTTCATCATCTATAGTGATCCTACAACCTCTACATATTTCGTGCAAAAGGTAACTCTTACAATCGGCAATTTCTACTTCGAGAGGTGTACACATTCTTTCTATCGTGAATAAAGGGGAACGTGCAAACTCACTAGAAATGAATGATCTACTAGCTCCGGTATCGAATAATATATAAGTGGGTATAGAGTTTATTATATAGATACCTGAGACCACATTCGGGTGAGCCCTTGCTTCTTCCGTGGAGATTTGGAACATTCTTCCCTTAGCTTTCGCGGGTTCTTCTTTCTTTCCTTCCTTCTTCACCCCTTGTTTGAGCTTTGGGCATTCAGCTTTCACATGGCCCGATTCGTTACAATTGTAGCACACCCTCTTGGGATTCGGACAGTTATAGTACGGATGCACTTCTTGTCTGCAGTTGTAACACCCCTTCCTTCCCAATAAACATTCACCCGAATGGGGTTTTCCACATGTCTTACATCATGGAAACCCCCCTTTGGAAGCTTCTTTCTTTCCTTGATCATGCGTTTTGGGTTTCTTAGAAGAGCCTTGAGTTAACCCCTTCTCGGCTTGCCTTTTCTCCCCACGTTCATCTTGCCTCTTTATCTCAATTTCCCTATCCCTTGCTAGATCAATGATCTCGTCCAAAGTTTCACATTTAGAAGGAGTTATGAACTCCCGAATTTCAGCCTTAAGCATGTCATGATAACGGATAATCTTCTTCCTCTCCGTTCCAACTATTTCTTCACAACACTTCAGTTGATCAAGGAAGGTGTTCATGATCTCATTGACTGGTTCATCCTTTGTCGGAGTCAGAGAAAGTCTTCTTGGATTCGATCCACAGCTGATTGTGGACAATGGTACTTGATAAAAGGTTGTTTGAATTCTTGCCAAGTCAAAGTTTGAACTCGATTCTCTCCGATCTCCTTACTATACGAGTCCCACCAATCTTTAGCCCTTCGTAAAAGTTGCCCCGTGGCAAACATGACTTAATATTCATTGTCACAATGACTTCGAATGAACACCCCTTCCATGTTAGCTATCCATCTTTGGCATTCAATGGGATCAATTTCCCCATTATAAGTTGTAGGCTTACATGCCATGAAATCCTTGTAGGTGCACCGTCTTGCTTCCTTCTTGCCTTGAATCCCGGTTATCATTTCCTTCAATTCATCCACTTTCCTCGTGATCATATTCTCCACCGTACTTAGTACTTGACCCTCCACGTCTTGTGCTAGCTTTGAAACGTTTGCATCAATTGCCTTCGTTACTTCATCCGAAATCATCTTGTTTAACTCGTTTCGAGTTATACGTTCGGTAGTATCCGTGTTTCCTCCACTTGCCATCTACAAATAATCATTCGTGTCAAACATTATTACATTCGTTCTCCTCATCATTCTATACATTATTCATTCTTAATATCTCATTCCCATAAGTCATAAACCTCTTAAATCTTTCTTTACAACATTCTAAAGACATTAGTTACTTCATTCTTTTATGTACATGACTTCCCGTTCTTTCACACATTCGTCATTAAAACATGTTAATTATCTTAAATTCTTAGCTTCATGAACAATTTGAGGTGTTTCTTAAGTTTAATGAAGACTTAGAACTGAGTTAAAGGTCCTCGCATAACAAACAAACAATTTAGGAAAAGCAGACATGGAGGGGTCGTCGCCGACGGTCCTCAGAAAGTTGCGTCGCTGACTTTAGTCTGTAGACAGGAACTTAAGCCGTCGGGTGAAGGGTACCGTCGCCGACGGCATAGGAGGCCGTCGCCGACGGGCTCTCTGGTGTGCAAACGCTGTTAAATCAAAAACCTTCATTCTCAGCCCCCTTTTCCAACCCGAAATGGTCTTGGGCAGTCCCGAAACCTTCCATAGCACCCATTATCATTCAAACCCAGGATATACTAATAACTAAACCATAACCCATTCCCGTTTTTAACTAAAAACATGAAATTCTTAGAGTACTTACTCGCGTGGCGCCTTGGAACGAACACACTTTCACAAGAGCTTTCGGTTTGAGTTCGAGCACCATCACTTACTCGAATCTCTCAAACCTTCGCTCTGATACCAACTTGTAAGGCCTAAAACTTAAAAAGACACTAGCGAACTTGCATTTGACAAAATAGTAAACGGGTCGAATAATTTACAACCAAAATTCTGCATTTAACTTCTTACTAACTAATATGGAATAATTACAAAAGAGTTTACACCCCAAAATATTTCATAATCCATATACAAGTCTTTGACTACGAGTTCAACATCTAAACACTACCGGTAAGGTACAATCAAAAGACCCGATTTTAAAAAAAAGCATTTAACCAAAGTTTTGACCATAACTTAACAACTTCACGGAAGCGTGCATCATAACTGTGTTCAACCCAAATAGCGCCATCAACAAGTCACTTTACCTACATACAATCGATCCATTAGACAATTTAGAAATAAGTTTATTCGACAACAACATACTAGCCAACTACGAGAGAATATTCATAACTCCTTCCAAACATAAATTTCTCAACTTGATTTATATCACTTCATGTCATTCGAACCATGTTCTTACCATACTTCATTTTCGACTAACTCATTACTAGTATACGATCTCAACATGAAAAAGGATATTATACAATATTACAAAAAGCAACATGGGTCACCACTCAAACTTAAATAAGAGACACGTCTCCTCCTATGCCATTTGCCACCTTTTCACCAAAAAAAAAAACCCACCGGTGTCACACAATATTTACCACCTGTTGCGTTAATGTAACACCTCGTAAAATCACGTCCAATGATGTATCGACACGTGTAATAAACCCTAATAAAGTCAAAACTTGAACTCAAGGGACTAAATTTTTCGAAAAATCAAAAACTTTAATTATAAACAAACTAGAAGTATTAACATAACTTAAATAAGTTTTTAAATAACCTTTTATGGTTTTATATTCACGAATGAGCCACTTGTTAATCAAGTGTAGCCGTTTGTGTAATTAATTGAAAGTTTGCGCAACAAAGGGTTAAAAGCGTCAACATGTTAATTCTTACCTCTGAGTGACCTTTTAACAAACCGAGAGATTCATAATATATGATTATACTCTCGGGAATGCCAATCATTGGCCGTCCAAGGCTTTTGTGCCTTTAAGTGACGTTACGCGCAACTTTGTAAATATAAGGGACTAAAAGTGTCAATATGTTTAATTATACCTCTGAATGACCTTTTAAGGAACCCGAAGCATTGTGGTACTTAATAATACTCCCAAGAATGCTTATTAAGAATTAAATAAGGCTTCAATGTTATTAATTAATGAAATGCGCAAGTTTGCGCATTAGAGGGGCCTAAAGCGTCAACGTTTGAATCTACGCCATTCGGTGACCATTTAAGTGATCGAGAGCATAGTAATATTTAAGTATATGCTTGGGAATGCCTATTATGGGCCATGGAAGGCTTCGATGTCATTAAACGGCGTTTCGCGCTACTTAGCGCAATTAAGGGACTAATTGCGTCAAACTGCAAAAGTAAGTCGATTCGTATAGAATCGGACCTTCCGGAATATGACCATAAGTTAAACATACCTTATTTATCCTTTATATAGCTTAGATATAAGCCTAGAGGTGTTCGGTGCGCAAAAATAAACTTTTATGTCATGCAGGGACTAAAAGTGTCAAAAAGTGCACAAGTTTGCACTTTTGTGCATATCTCGCGTTCTGAGTATCCTCGGACACCCAAAAATTTATGTAAGCACTAAAATATTTTATTTTAGTGTTTGGCTTGATAAAATTCCATTCGTCGCGTAATTTGGATCGTTTTTAGCGTCCGTCCGTGTTTCGTCGTAATTAGCCGAACAACGGGACCGTACGACCAAACGAACCGACATCCGGCATATTTTTGGGCATGTTTCATGTTCCCTATGCTTAGGCATCATTGTAGAGCCTTAAAAATGGTTTAACGGCCTTCGGAAGTGTCGGAAATGACAATTTAGAGTGCAGGGGCCAAAACTGTCAATTGCTGAAAGTTCCCTGGTGCAGACCTGGTCCTTACGGACCGTATACAGGACCCCATACGGTCCGTATGGCTTGCCCAGAACCAGAATTTCTGAAAACCAGCCTTGGTATTGCTCTTGTCTCTCAATCCATGAATCTAGGGGCTGCCCATTGTTTTGTAAACCATGGGTATGAAGTGTAGGGCTGAGATTGAAGCACGATTATCGATGAACGATCCTAACGGCTCTCAAAATCCTATAAATACCCCCCTTGATCATTGTTCTCTTTGCTCATTTCCTTCTAATTTGCTCTCTAACACTCAAATCTGAGGAGCCTGATCAAAGGAACCTCCTTTTGAGTAATCTTCAGTCTTTTGGACTTTTGTAAGTGATTCTTTCATGCTTAGTTTAATCGTTTAGCATTTAAACCGAAAAGTCAAGCGTTATCGATAAACACTTTGACTTTTAATCGGTTGATCCATGGTCCGCGTTGAACATGGCTACGTGATCGTAATTAGGTAGGTATTTAACCCTCTAAAGGGCATCTCCTAATTACCACGTTTACTTAGTTTAATTGTCGGGCCAAATTAAAGTCAATCGGGTTGTTTTAAATAAAATTCATAGCTAATAATATAGAAGCTATAAAATCAGTTTTATCACTTTAATAACTTGGTAATTATTAATTGATCATGTCTAAGCATGATTCAACCCGACAATTCTAAGCATAGGCTCGGTTCGGAACCGAAAGTCGCAAAAGTTGACTTTTGCTTTGACTTTCAGTTCTAACCCGAATTGGACTTATTTAGACATGCCTTAGGATTCCTTTAGGATCATGTTATAGGTTAGTATAACCCTCTGAGGTTATACAACCTGAATCCTTAGTTATCCTATTCATTTGCAAGTTTCCGTTATATGCCGAATTATTGACCGTTATGCCTTTTGACCCTAAAACGATGTTTTTGAAAATGTGAGAGGATAGAAACCTTCACTACTGAATTATAAACTTGTCCATAGAATTTGACATCAGTTTGAGGTCTAGATTAGGAGTTATGCTCAATAGCGTAATTAGAAGCTTCTTTAGTAATTAAATAGCATAAATTGCATATAGCCTATCTAAACCCAAATTTTTATACAAAACTTTGTACCTACTGTATTAAAGTAATATTTTGGGATTTTTAGAAATTTTTATTTAATTTTAGGCTGAGCATAACTTAGTGTTCTAAGCTTAATTCGGCTAATGTCGGTTTTGCCCTTTTAAGCAATAAAATGAGTTTTATAGATTCGATTGACCCCAAACCTTTTTCTACTAAACTAATATGTTAAATAAATTATTTTGAGCTTTCTGGAATTTTCAAAGTATCAGCTTTCTTTATAAAACCCGGAAATGGCTCCAAATCGCCTCTTTAAGCGTTTTTAACACATAAGTATGCACTAGAACCTATTTAAGCATATGAGGTTGAAACCTACTGATGTGTTCAGTAAAATTTTATAATTTAAACAGTAGGAGAATATCTTAAGATCAGAATTCCAGTTTTGACCTTTAAGCATATGTGAAATTACCAAAACGCCCTTATGGTGTCTAGAATGATTAAGATTGATAAATTTCACATAAGAACTTATACCCTACTATTATAACTCGGTAAAATGAGTAGGTTTACTGATTTAATCAGACCTGTAACTCAGTTTATTATTTGAACCCTTTGTATACCATTTTAAATGACCAAAATGCCCTTATAAGGCATAGTTTGGGTTTAAAACCATTTAAGGCATAATGGAAGGTATCATTCTGATATCACAACATGTTAAAGGCATAATAACTTAGGAAACTTGTATATGACCCTTATGGTTATGCGTTCGGATCGGCGTAGGTAACTAGTTTACCCATTATAGCCGAAACGGGTCAAACCATATCATTTCGATCTCAAAATCCAGAGTGTGACTAAGTTACCCATATTAAACAAGTATGCAAGCTTGTTGGGTCAAAACCACATTCTAAGACGGTCTTCGCCTTATCATGCGTTTAAACCGTAATCTTCATTTAAGAACTAACCGGTCTAGGCTTAGGCCAAATTAAAAGACCCGTTAGGATTCTAATAGGTTATTAATAATCTTCGTTCCAGATTTAGGAGCCCAGTAAAAGCTATCTGTACTTGCTTGGTGGTTTACGGCTGGGATTAAATTTATATTTAGCTCAGGTAAATACTTTTAACTTATTTTCCCTATACGGGCTTGGGGGTACGGTATATAATATATCGCTTGGTCGGGCGGTTGGTTCCATCTCATTAGTAGTTGGGTATTACCAATGGGACCCGTTTAAAATTTAGTATTGTTTGTTTCTTGTACCTTTGGGAGCTTAATGACCATGTCCCGGATATCCTTGGCATCATTTTGGCCACCACCTCGACAGCCGGGTGTAGGCGTACACCCGGTATTTTGTCTATTATTTTAAGGTATTAACGTTGGCTTCCCGCCGCGGACCTATACCATGTGGTGTGTCATTTAACCTTAAACCCGACACGACTCGGGCGACTGAACGGTCAACAAACATGTAAATCTTTTACAAGTTTAACTCTGTTTAATTATTCCCAAGTTATAAGAAGTTTTGTGCCTTGTGCATTTAAAACCAATTTTTAAAACATTTTCAAAATGAGTCAGTTAAATAGTATTTACCAGTGAAAACTGACGTATTTTCCAAAAAGGCTAAGTGCAGGTACTAAACGGAATAGGCTGGTTTCTCCTAGCATCATATAGAAGTCTCGCAAGCTTAGATGCCTGAAGTCTGTTGAACAATGTCTCATTTATTTTTGATCCGCCTGTGGATCCTTTACTTTCCGTTGGTAGTACTTTGATATTACTTTATATCGGATTGTAATATATTCATCATTTGCTTCCGCTGTGCATTTTAAATTGTGTTGTTTGACTATGATAATATCAACTACGTCACGATACTCCCCACCGGGCCCACCGGTGACACGTGGAAATTAGGGGTGTGACAGTTAATAAAAGGACAAACCATGTGACGTTTCAAAAACCACACCTTTGGTTTGATTTATCATGTATTTCACTAATAACACGAAATTATAACTAGGGGTGTTCAAAACCGGATATCCGAAAATTAGGATATCCGAATTTCGGATATCCGAAATTTTCGGATAGTAGATTTCACTATCCGAATCCGTATCCGAAATTTCGGATATCCGAAATTTCGGATACGGATTCGGATAGTGAGTCGGATATCCGAAAATCCAACTTTTTATTTAATTTTATTTTTTTATTATTTTTTTCACGGATATTCTGGATAGTTTCGGATATCCGAATATAAATTTTCGGATATTTTTTGGATACTTCGGATACTTTTCGGATATTTCGGATATATTTCGGATATATTTCGGATATTTCAGATATTTTCGGATACTTCGGATATCCGAAAAAAATGAAAATTAAAATTTTCGGATATTTCGGAAAATATCCGAAAATTTTGAAAATCACTATCCGAATCCGAATCCGAAAAATTCGGATATCCGAATTTCGGATATCCGATATTTCAGATATTTCGGATTCGGATATCGGATAATTCGGATCGGATTTTCGGATACGGATACTTTTTAACACCCCTAATTATAACTGCCAAATGTGTTTAAGATTTTATCCTACCATGTTACAATTTGGTATTTCTTTCCTTATTACATAAGTCTTAAACCACGCAAATTTTATTCACACTCATTCGGTGGCATCCTAAAAAATTACACACCTGTATTCTCAAACTCAACCATAATTGAATGACGGAAACATTCAAACCGCAGTGAATGTAACCAATCGACACCTCCAACCACCGTTTCACCCCTAAATAACCCTCAATGACACAAAAAATCTCCGGTGACGTATCACCCGTCTGACCATCACCAAAAAAGGCGGAAATCTCTCCCGCTTTCTCTTTCTCCCTCGATCTTTCTCTCACTAATGCATTATTAAAACCATTCCTCGTGGCAAAAAAAAGTGTACACCCACCACCGCCGATACTATTACCATGGTTTTTGTTTTTTTTTTGCTGGAAAACGGGACTGAGAAGATCGATCGGTGATAACCGCAGTCGCCGCCGCTTAAGCAGGTCACCGGAACCATAAAAAGCAACCAAGCACATGGTACAAACAGAGGGTTCGACTATGACTTTGTTATTGTGGGTGGTAGCGACGAGGGTACCGTTGGTGGTTCTGGTGATGGCGAAGGTTGAAATTTCCGACGAGGGCGGAAGTTACCGGACCTAAAAATTTCTATAAAACGGGGGTAGGGGTCGAAACGTATATACCCAAAAATTTCTATACGAAAACTACATACTCTCAGCGTAAAAAGTTCGGAGGTTCGGCCGCCCCTCCCTCCCGCTAATTCGCCCATGGTGAGAGATGGAGAATGGGTCTGTAGAGGGAATGGTTTTACGAACGGACCAGTTCTTAAGGTTTTCTAGTTTCTTCTTTAGCCTGTAACCAAATTTTGTTTTTTTTATTTTTATCTTTTATTATATTTCATTTATAAAGTTATTAATAACTAGTTAATTTCCGTCCGCGCGTTGCGGCGGAACCCAATGACTACAAAAGACGTGCCAACAACGGCAAACAGATACTGAATATCAAATCATAAATAAAAAGACGTGGTAAGGATAGTCACTCCGTCATAAAAAAAGCGATTTTAAATAACCTAATATATAATAATAGGACCCACACGTCCTCCATGTTGGAAATTCGGTTGTTTTCAGTTCAGTTATTACGGTGCTAACACGTTAAAATATGGATGAGCTCGGTACCGGTAACGGCAGCGAAAGTACCGATCCGGAAAATCATCGAAATTAGGTACCGGCATCGAAAATGCTCGGTACAATGCGGTATGGTATTTGAAGGTAAAAATCAATAAATACAGATATGGTGCTAGACCGGTGTCGAACCGAAAGTAACGATTCTGAAAACGCCAAAAGGTGGGTACCAAATTGGTACCATAAATGATTTGGTATAGTAAATTTGGTACCGATATGAAACCGGTTCGTTTACAGGATTTGTTAAGATTTGCTCATCAATATTCTAAATATCCAAGTTAATTTTACATGCTACAAATCATTCATTACAGAAAAAGACAAAAAAGAAAGCAAAATAAGTTGTGTATATAAAACCTCATTCAAGTGAAATACAGTTTACTTATTGTGTGTATGAAATATAATATAAATGGTGCAATTACTTACATTGTTGCGTTGCTACAGGATTTGATGAGCTTGGTACCAACCGGTACCGAAAATACCGTTACCGAAATCCCCAAAAGTGGGTACCGGTACCGAATATACCTAGCATGGTACGGTTCGGTACCGGTCGGTACTGGTACGACACCAATATTTGAGGGTAAAAACCGGTGAATACGTGTGAAAAGCCGATACCGAAAATACATCGATTTGATAAATTTGAGACCGGTATCTATACCTGATACCATCCTAATTTTAATTACTATATGATAAGAAAAGAAACACTGTTCATTGTGTTTCTTTTTTATGATATAGTAATAATAATAATAATAATAATGTATCATTTTGATCACTTTTGGTGGAAAAATGTTACGTAGCATTAGTATACTGTATACTTTTGACATGACGAAAATAAACAAGATAAATAATAACTTTGTATTATATACTTTTTATCATTGATAAAAATAAAGAAAATAAATAACAACTTATTTATATTATAATATATAAACTTTGTTTTCAGACTCCAATATCAGAATTTACAATTAATTTTTATTATATTTTTTATATGCAAATTTAGCGTGTAAGACCATGCGTAGTGGGCAATATTCACCCTTGGGCGTTTTGCGTCATGTGGCAGCCCAGTCAGCAATAGAGCATTATTGGACGTTTTCTAAAATGAGTGTAGTGGGGATGATGCGTTATTGGCCATTATGTTTTGTAATAAAATAAAATTAAAAAAAAAACTTAAAAATCTTATTGGCCGTGATTGAGCCCCAAAAACGCCCAAATTTGCAACCACTATGGGTGTTCTAAGTTTGATATAAACTTAGGGAATAAAGTAGAGTTTTGTACATCAACTTTGAAATTCATCGGTATGACACCTGCTTAGACGCGGGATGGATTTATATGAAGGTTTTAATATTATTTTAAATAATTTTGAGCAAGTTAATTTTCTGATTGTTTAGGGCATCGCAATGCATTTCTTCAAAACCTTTATGTTTTTTTAAGTTAAATATTTTAGTGTGGTGTTGTACGCCGAGCTAATAGTGATACTAAAACATTCATAGTTAACATCCCGCCGCAACGCGCGGGCTAGCGTTAACTCGTTATTTATGATTATGCAACTAATAACATTTCGTAAGTAAAGTAACTTACCTTTGTCGTTGGTTGTTTGCGACGCGGAATGACTCGAGCTTTCTTCCTTGATTCCTACAATCCAAATCACATACTTTAGGTTCATGTCATTCTCTTCATTCCGTTTTTAACATATTCTTACTACAAGCAACAATTCCCCAATTCTAGTCATTTATTTTGTAAAATCATCCGATTATATCATTCAAGCATTTTAACGAACACTTGGCGTGCATACTATTAATTAAGCATAGTGTACAATTATTATTTGCATGACTTAGCTAGTTCATGTCTAAATCATCAAGAACATCCATTTTTAATTGAAATCTCATACAACCCTCATCCTAATTCGATTTCGAAAGGTGACATTTTATCAAGAACATCATCATGTAACATCATTTGTGCTAATCTACATCATAACCTCATGTTACAAGTCACTACTATCCAAATTCTAAGTGAGTTTTTACCTTTAACTATCAATTAGGTCGAATTCAAGCATAATTCAAGTTCCATATGGAATTTCTAACACATGCTTATACTAATTTTATATGAACTTCAAGTTTTACTAAAAACCCATTCCATACATGATCAATAAATCATAAATTTCGACATGCCTTATGTAGGAAATTCTTAGGTGATCAAGGATTAATGTTCATGCATTCAATCAGACTTTGATTTCCCTTTCAATTTTACTGATTTGTTGAATAAGAAGGTTTTCCCCTCTTTTCTTCTTGTTCCAGGCGACACACCCACACCTCATATGTGTGGGTGGTGTGTTTCGTTTATATTTTAGTAAATTATCTTTCACTATTTACATATTCCACCCCTTATGTTAACATACTTATTTTTAAATGGCCATAACTTGTTTCTCCTAACTAAAAATTCTAATTCACTTTCTAACTAGACTCACTTACTAGTTATTTCCTAAAACATGTTTTAGCAATATAAATATGCAGACTCATAACTAAATCCGGGGAGTTATAGGAATCTTGCATGATTTCACTTTTGGACCAAAATGACAATAAAAATGAAACCACATGAACCCAAATACAAAAAGTTTGAGATTTGGACTAAAGTGACTAAACTGGCCAAACCTCAGGGACCAAAATGGCAGTTTACTCTATAGCTAGAGTAACCTGAGGTTGGACCAAAACTGGAGTAAACTGCCATTTTGGTCCCTAAGGTTTGGTAACTATTTCCACTTTAGTCCAAAACTTAAACATTTTGCATCTGGGCCCCTGTGGTTTTAGTTTTATTGCCATTTTGGTCCAAAAGTGAAATCACGTTATATTCGTTTTATAAAATCCTGCTATTTTGTCTTTTTTCCTCAGGGGCAAAATGGTCATTTTCATTTTTATAAAAAAGTTAAAGAATATATTTAATTAAGCGGGCCCCACTAACCTCTCACATTCTACCTCCTTCACGTGCCTCTTTTTTCTTCTTCTTCTTCTTCATACAGACATACAAACTTATCTCTCTCACCCCCCCTCTCTTGAACATCACCAAGAGCCACTTAATTAAATATGTTCTTTAACTTTTTTTGTAAAAATTAAAATGATCATTTTGCCCCTGAGGAAAAGGACAAAATAGCAGGACTTTATAAGACAAATATAACCTGATTTAACTTTGGACCAAAATGGCAATAAAACTGAAACCACAAGGACCCAGATACAAAAGGTTTGCGTTTTGGACTAAAGTGACAAAAGTGACCAAAACTCAAGGACCAAAATGGCAGTTTACTCTCAAAATTGCCACTTTAGTCAAAATAGTTTTTTTCTTATCATTTTAGTCCAGATAGTTTTTTCCCTGCCATTTTAGTCCCAGACTTTTGTTATTTTTTTTGCCATTTTCATCCAGCCCACTAACTTCATTCAAAAAATTTAGTTAACTTAGGTGAATTTTGGTCAAACCATATTTTTCTTTCTCTTTTTGCAGGTGCGATGATATGGGGATGGTGGTATGCTTGTTTATAGTGAAGATGATGGCAGTGGTTGCTGGTTTACGATGATGGCGGTGGTGTTGGTTGATGACGTGGGTGGCAGAAAAGTGGCCGGTGGTGGTGGAAATGATGGGTGGTGATGGTGGTGGCGGCGTGGGTGATGGTGCAGGCAGGTGGTGGCGATGATAGAAGGTTGTGATGGGGTGGGTAGTGGGAGATGCTGGTGGTAGATGTTGACGTGATGTCGTGGTCACAATCAAATTTAATACAATTTCTACTAAATAGATAGCGGTAAGTGGGTATCGAACACAGGGAGTTTGTGGAATATGTGCTATTTAAAGTGTTTCTCTAAGTTAACTAAGATTAAACTAGATGCAAGTAAAGTAAATTTCAAGAGTTGGATTGATTGAATTGATTTTAAAACTAAGATTACTAATGTAATTACAAAAATGGAAATGTGGTTTGTAAACAATTTAGAGACAAATGACTATCTTTAGTTTCCGGTTTGCTTTGACATTTATGTTATCATTCCACTAGAAAGAACTACATAGACATAGTTCATGTGTGATTAATTGCAGTGATGAAAGGGAACTAAGTACTCAGATTCCTAGAACGTGAGGTTGTTACCCGATGATCAATCAACACTTACCCAAGCCTAACTATACCCATGATATCTCGATTGCCAACGACACCAAGAACGTATGGTTTCTAATTAGTTTAACATAAGAATTAACAATTTACTAACAAACAATCACACACCATAACAAGCAATTCAATAAAGATAGAGATTGTTATTCTAGAAATAAGGAATTCAAGCATAAAGTCTTACATAACCTTCCACCAAAGATAATCATAAAGTGTTTAGCCACTCATGGCTTGAATCAACATCATCATACAAGCTTCAATGTTCATAGAAATCAACAACATAAAACTCTAGATTAAAGATTGTTCTTCAAGCTTAAAGTATTCTCCCCGTGCTCCCAAATTCGTTCACAAGTGAAGTGTAACCGCAAAACCATGATAGGAGACATAAAAACATCATCAAGATGAAATTTAATGCATAAGTTACATGTTAAACCCATACGGCGCCGTAAGCTACAGTGCCCGCCATAGCTTACGGCGGTCAACAGGGTCCGGAAAGTCAAACTAGCACCGTAAGCTATGGTGCTCGCCGTAGCTTACGACGATCATTGTAACTTTACGCCTTCAGTCTTCTGTCCTATGGCTGTGATTTTGTTCAAATATGAAGGGCCGTAACCTACGGTAGAGGTCGTAGGCTACGGCGACAAGCGTCCTTTTTCTTCTTGTTTCTCTTTCAATTCACCATTTCTTCAACTCTTGATTCCGCCAACTTTTAGCATCCATCGTTGCTTCCTAAAACCCGCATCTTGAGTATTTTAACACCTGTAACATCAAACATCTAGTGGTTGCCAAGTTCAAGCAATTAACCGTACAATGTATTGGATTTTAATCTCTTTAAAGGCCTTAAGGGTTGTCCTACGGACCACCCGTCAAATGTAAATGGTAAAAGATGACAAAGTTCAGGGACTAAAATGGCAGAAAAAAACTATTTGGACTAAAATGGCAAGAAAAAAACTATTTGGACTAAAGTGGCAATTTTGGTCAAACCTCAGGGACTAAAATGGCAATTTACTCATATAGTTACTATATATATGAGTAACTTTGGTGATTCCATCCTTCAAAACCGCGCATTTGCTTTTGTGAAAATTCTTTGCAAACTGTGAGTTCATACTTAACCCTTTTACAATGTAAACACTATTTGGGTTGCAACATGTATCCGTATTAAACACACTTTCACACACATAGAATCAAACTTATGCAAACACTCAATCCTTTAACATGCTTATTTGTTATGATAATATGTTATGCATGCTAGAACATTCTTATGCTTTGCTATATATCATTAACCTTGCAAGCCTCCCTTAACATGTACAACGCTATAGGATTTGCAAACCACCCTTTTGTGGGTCATTGTTAAGTATTCTTTACAGTCTTATTATTTTGCTGATAAGGTTACCCTAGTGGCAAACTTTAGATTGATATTTAGTCTTTGCATGCTAGTATGATACACAATTTAGCAAACTTTAAACATGTGGATTTGAGATTTATTCTTACTTGTGCTATTTACACAAACTAGTATGCTCACCGACATAATTTGTGTTGACGGATACTTTATACATGTTGCAGGAAATATTTGTTAATGATATCCCAAGAAAGGACTTAGGGTGGATTTAGATACTCACCAAGTTAAAATTATACATTTTGATATCTTTAGTCTTGAAATTTCAATTGTTGTACTTCTCTCTTTGAACAATGTAATACTTGATTTGATGAAATGAAATGAAATTTTATAATTTTTAATATATTGTAGCAAATTTAGTGTTATGTTGTCTTTGAACAATTTATTACATCTCGCCTTGATGTTTCCGCCATCGGTTGGGGTGTGACAGTTTATATCAGGTCTTGAGGAAGAACCTCAGACCTGTTACCTGCCGACGCTGATTCATCCATTACCCACCTCACTGCTGCAACGCCACCGAACCCCCATTGTCGGTCACTTCGCTGTCGCCATTGATATTGGTGTTATCATTGCCTATGGCAGCAATTGCGGCTGCCTTCCCTTTCTCTGGTCCGTTACCTTCCGTTTGTGGCCGTCATTTAACCAATCCAGGTATCCAATGAGTCTAAAGCATTGGTCTTTGTGTGCTCCATCGGTACACTTCAGGTTTGTCTTATCTTCCTTTGGTAACTTTAGATTGATATTTAGTCTTTGCATGCTAGTATGATACACAATTTAGCAAACTTTAAACATGTGGATTTGAGATTTATTCTTACTTGTGCTATGTACACAAACCAGTATGCCCACCGACATAATTTGTGTTGACGGATACTTTATACATGTTGCAGGAAATATTTGTTAATGATATCCCAAGAAAGGACTTAGGGTGGATTTAGATACTCACCAAGTTAAAATTATACATTTTGATATCTTTAGTCTTGAAATTTCAATTGTTGTAGTTCTCTCTTTGAACAATGTAATACTTGATTTGATGAAATGAAATGAAATTTTATAATTTTTAATATATTGTAGCAAATTTAGTGTTATGTTGTCTTTGAGCAATTTATTACATCTCGCCTTGATGTTTCCGCCATCGGTTGGGGTGTGATAGTTTATATCAGGTCTTGAGGAAGAACCTCAGACCTGTTACCTGCCGACGCTGATTCATCCATTACCCACCTCACTGTTGCAACGCCACCGAACCCCCATTGTCGGTCACTTCGTTGTCTCCATTGATAGTGGCGTTATCATTGCCTATGGCAGCAATTGCGGCTGCCTTCCCTTTCTCTGGTCCGCTACCTTCCGTTTGTGGCCATCATTTAACCAATCCAGGTATCCAATGAGTCTAAAGCATTGGTCTTTGTGTGCTCCATCGGTACACTTCAGGTTTGTCTTATCTTCCTTTGGTGGTTGTGGTCGACGATAACTTTTCATTACTAAACCAGCCCCATTCGAATTTACAGCTGGTTGATCAGTCCAACCGTCACTTGAACTTTGGGGCTATTCCCAGAATATATATTTTGGCAGGCTTCTTCTTTTCGAACAACAACATATGCCTCTTGTGCTGAGGGAAATGGGTTTAATCGGAATATCTCCCGTTTTATGGGATTATTCTGATTCAAAGCACTTAAAAATTGAAACGGATTTTGTTTTTTGGTCTGACCTGATTTTAGTATAGGCTTTAATGTCATCCGGACACTTAATCAGGTTTGGATCAACTCTTTCAATTTCTCCCCATAATATCCCGTGCAAAGTAATCCATAGATTTTCAAGAGAAATGTCATTCTGCTTCATCTCATTGGCTTTCACATGAAGATTAAATTTTCGCAGTTTATCTTTTCAACTACTATAAGTAGTTACCGGAGCATCCCATAAAGTTTTTGCGGTGAGGAATTCGGTTAGGTTGTTGGCGAGTACTGGTTCAATGTTCTGAATGAGCTATGAAACCATCTTGTTCCCATTGCTTATAGTTTTTGGAAATTTGTGAAAATAGCATTTTTCACAAATATAGAAAACTGATTTTTTTCTATTTTGGACTAGAAATAAATATAAGAAAATGAGTGGTTTTATATATTTATTTGTGGGTTTGTGTTCTACGTTGGAAGAGCTTCGCAACGAACTGAACCACGTCCAAAACGGAGCTAAGATGAATGAGATATCAATGCTCAAAGTTTGGTGTTTGAAACTTGAATGCTAGAAAAAGTGGGAAAGTGGCATCTTGTCCTACATAGGAGAAGAGATGAAACTTAAAGGGGTATCTAAGTGGGAACTCTTCATCCTTATTGTTTCTTGGAAGCACTCACTAAGTGTACTCGCGAAGGGTGCGGAGCACCTTAATTCGCACTCGCACTCGCACACGCGTGCGCACGTGGCATGGGCGATGAGGCACAATGTGGCGCTTTGATGGCGCACTCCGCACGCTCGCATCGCCGCGAGCCGCTTGAGAGTCGCCTTTATATTTTTGACCACGTGCGCGTGGTAGAACACAGAGGCTACAAGGACTAGGTGGTGAGGGACGTGGCATGCAGGCGCATGAGCTAGATGGGTCCGCGCGCAGTGGCGCATGACGTGGCAATCATGCGCGTACGCGCGCGAGTACACATGGTATGATGGCGCGCACTCGCGCATGGAACATGGGCACTGAAGTGATGTGCGCGACGCACCAAAGTGAGCCAAAACGGCGCGACTGTGTGGCGTGCTCGTAGAGGCTTACAGGTGGCGTGTCTTACGCGCGTAGGTGCGCATGGGATTGAGCCAAGGTGGCGCACACGCGCATGAAAGTGAGCCAAATGGCGCACGCGCGCGCGCGTAGAAGCTTCTAGCAGTTAATACCAGTGCAGTTACACTTCAGCATTCGAAACTGACAAAGTCAATAATTTGACTGAGAATTAAATGAGGAATTAAAGTGCATTGAAGACGTTCAATGCAACTTAATTCACCCATTTAATTCGTTTTTTCAGTTTCAATTTCACGTCTGCAGTATAAATAGAGGAGCCTACTGCAGAACCAGCGACACCGAATTTATATAGCAACATACAATATTCTCTGAATCTTCAGAATAATAAATTGGTGTATTTATTATTTTGAAAACAGTTTTAACTTGTTTTCTTGAAACTGTTCATAATGTCGACTGAAAATGTGAACACCAGCAACACCAACATGGTTGTCGGAACCCCTGCCAACACTGTGGGAGCGTCCATAGTGGCGAATCATGCTGAACGACCTGAGAAGTTCTCGGGTCTCCACTTCAAAAGGTGGCAACAACAGATGTTCTTCTACTTGACCACCATGAACCTTGCGAGGTTCTTGACTGAAACCGCTCCCCAACCTATGGAAGGGGGACTGACGCTCAGGTTCTGAGCGCGGTAGAGGCTTGGAAGCACTCGGATTTCATTTGTCGAGGCTATGTACTCAACGGTCTCTCGGATGCCTTGTATAATGTGTACTATAATATCAAGACTTCCAAAGAATTATGGGAGTCTTTGGATAAAAAGTACAAAACGGAGGATGCGGGGACAAAGAAATTTGTTGTCACCCGTTTCTTGGACTACAAAATGGTTGATAACAAGACTGTTATGAACCAAGTCCAAGAGTTGCAAATTATACTACATGACATCCATGCTGAGGGAATGGTACTTAGCGAGACATTTTAAGTGGCATCCATGATCGAGAAATTGCTTCCTTCGTGGGTAGAATTTAAAAACTACCTTAAGCACAAGCGAAAGGAAATGACGATTGAGAAATTTGTTGTCCGTCTTCTTATAGAAGAGGACAACAGGGTAGCCTAAAAAGGCACCATTTTGCAAGCTTCGGCTAAGGCAAACATGGTGGAAGTTGGGGAGTCGTCAAAGGGCAATAAAGGCAAACGAGGTAAGAAGGACAACAAAGGGAAAGAAAAGGTTAACAACCTTGGACCGAAAAAGGGGGCTGTGAAAAAGAAGCTTGCGCCTTTCCAAGGTACTTGTTACAATTGTAACGAGACGGGGCACCGTGCTAACCAATACAAGAAACCTAAGCGTGAGCGGGCGCACATGGTTTATGAGGATGGTATGCCTCTGATTGCAATGATAACCGAGGAAGCGGCTATGATTGAATAAGTCAATGCGATGGGTGAAAACCCAAAAGGATGATTCGTTGACACGGGTGCAACCCGCCATGTTTGTGGAGATAAGGCTCTTTTCTCTACATTCAAGGAAGCATCGGGTGAAGAAAAGCTTTATATGGGAAATAAAGCTACTGCAAGCATCAAGGGGGAAGGCACTGTCATCCTGAAGATGACGTGTGGCAAGGAGCTTACTTTGATCAATGTGCTTTATATCCCAAAGATACGGAAGAATCTCGTGTGGGGATGGATGCTCAACAAGTTTGGATTTCGTCTAGTGTTTGAATCAGACAACTTTGTTCTTTATAGACGTGGAATGTTTGTTAGAAAGGGCTATGCCCTTAATGGAATGTTTAAAATGTCTGTAATGGTTGTGAAAAATAACAAGAATATGAATGATATTTCTACTTCTACTTACATGATTGAGTCTTCTAATGTTTGGCATGGTAGACTAGGACATGTAAATTTTAATTCATTAAGACGTTTAATTAAATTAAATTTGATACCAACATTCCATATCGAGTCCAATTACAAATGCGAGACATGTGTAGAATCCAAACTTACGAGATCATCGTTTAAATCGGTTGAACGAATAACTGAACCCCTTGATATAATTCATACCGATGTGTGTGATTTAAAAGCGGTTCCCTCACGTGGAGGAAATAAGTACTTGATTACGTTTATTGATGATTGTACTAAATATTACTATGTGTATTTACTTAAAAGTAAAGACGAAGCAATAGAGAAATTTATCTTGTACAAAAACGAAGTTGAGAATTCACTTAAAAAGAAGATAAAAGCTGTGAGAAGCGATCGAGGAGGTGAATATGTTGCACCTTTTGCGGATTTATGCGCAAAAAGTGGCATTATACATGGTGTACACCTCCTTATTCTCTGCAATCAAATGGCGTGGCGGAACGAAAGAACCGCACATTGAAAGAGTTAATAAATGCCATGTTGATAAGCTCAGGAGTGAACCGAGAAATGTGGGGGGACGCCATTCTCTCAGCCAATAATCTTTTGAACAATATACCTTTAAAAAATAGGGACGAAACTCCATATGAGTTATGGAGAAAAAGGAAGCCTTCATACAAATACTTGAAAGTGTGCGGTTGCCTAGCTAAGGTGATTGTACCAGGTCCTATGGCTCTTAGATAGGATCCAAAACTGTTGATTACATTTTCATTGGATATGCACATCAAAGTAGTGCACATCGTTTTCTTGTACATGAGTCCAAGAATCCCAATGTACACAAACACACTATCATGGAGGCAAATCCTAACATTGTCTCATATTTTGAAGATGTGTTTCCTATGTTAGGACAAACACATGCGACTTCACCAACAGCGGCTGATGAAGCAGGTCCAAGTTCATCTACATGGTTATATAAAGCAGGTCCAAGTTCATCTACGTGGTTAGATGAAAGACATGAACGATCTGAGGTCGAGGAGGGTGAGCTTAGACGAAGTAAACAACAAAGGGTTGAAAAATCCTTTGGTCCAGGCTTCATGAGCTACATGGTTGAGGGTGAGCCCAATACCTACCGCGAGGCGGTTACCTCCGCAGAATGACCTCAATGGCAAGAAGCAATTAAGAATGAAATTGATTCTATATTGCAAAATCATACTTGGGAGTTAGTAGATCTTCCACCTGGTTGTAAACCACTTGGATATCGTTGGATATTCAAAAGGAAGATGAAAGCTGACGGAAGTATTGATAAATACAAGGGAAGGTTAGTGATCAAAGGTTTAGACAAAAGGAAGGTCTAGACTACTTTGATACTTACTCGCATGTGATGCGAATAACCTCTATAAGATTGGTTCTTTCAATTGCGGCTTTAAGAAATTTGGAACTTCACCAAATGGACGTAAAGACTGCATTTCTAAATGGTGATTTAGAAGAAGAAATTTACATGGAACAACCTGAGGGTTTTTCCGCCCCAGGAAACAACAAAGTATGTAAATTGGTCAAGTCTTTGTATGGCTTGAAGCAAGCTCCAAAACAATGGCACCAAAAGTTTGATCATGTCATGATTGACAATGGTTTCAAAATAAATGAGTGCGACAAGTGTGTTTATTTTAAAGACAAACCAAGAGGTTATGTAATCTTATGTCTTTATGTAGATGATATGCTTATCATTGGGAGTGATGATAACATGATCAACTCAACAAAAGACATGCTGAAATCGAGGTTTGACATGAAAGACATGGGTCTCGCGGATGTGATTCTTGGAGTAAAAATCACTAGAACCCAAAATGGTCTTGTATTGAGTCAATCTCACTACGTGGACACGATCCTTGGGAAATTCAATTCGGACGATACGAGTATAGCTCGAACTCCAATTAATAATACCCAACGCCTAAGGAAGAATAGAGGCGAGAGTGTTGCTCAGTTAGAGTACTCAAGGATCATTGGTCATCTCATGTATCTAATGACATGTACTAGACCCGACTTAGCGTATGTTGTGAGCAGGCTGAGTAGATACACAAGTAATCCGTGCGCGGAACATTGGAAAGCTATCACGAGGGTGCTTAGATACATAAGATACACAAGAGACTATGGATTGCATTATACCCGTGATCCAGCAGTGATCGAAGGATACACTGACGCGAACTGGATATCGGAATGTGTTAACACTTGCGGGAGCAGCTACAGCTTGGAAGTCTTCCAAGCAAACGGTTATAGCTAGATCCACGATGGAATCCGAATTCTTCGCTTTAGATAAAAGCGGGGAAGAGGCGGAGTGGCTACGTCAATTTGTAGAAGATATTCCAAGATGGCCAAAGCCGTTGACGGCGATCTATGTCACGGCCCCCGGCCCGGTTCGACCCGGTTCAGGAGCCACGGAACAGAAATCCCGTGGTATTTATTTTAGTAGAGTTGACAGTGGAAGATTTTAGTAGGATCTCTTTTTAAAACCGGAAATGTCTGATTTATTTTATTTCATCATTCGGGATAAAACCCCGGTAGTTTATAATAAAGTGATTTCACTGGGAAATCCTTATTTTACAAAACATGTTTATTTATATTGAGCCACTTCCTTAAGCTTGTAGTGCTTCACGACACTTTTCCTAGATCACAACAGATCACCTGAAACATGTTTGAAAAAGGTTTTGTCAGCGGGGAAATACTGGTGAATCATTCTTTTTGTCTAAAACGACGCATTATTATAATTTACAGTATTAAGAGCGATTACAATGTTTATATATATCAACCATCTACCGAACGGTATTTGTCACTCGACCACCTATTGGCTATCTCGTTGTCCAATGGTGACCCGTTGTCCAATGGTGTCTGTGACTATGGTAATATCACCCCTTGGCTAACATGTTGTCCAATGGTGACGGTTAATCAAGTAATGTATACAAAACCCCACATACCGGCTGTAATTGAAGATTACAAAGACTTAATCCCTGTAAGTATAACTTTGAAAAACAAACATGATTTTTGTAAAGTACTTTGATAAAAAGTGAATGACTCACATTGTAGATTTATGCGGGCAGAGTTTAGCCCACTGATTAGCCTGATAACCTAATTTAAATAACAATGCACACGAACTAGGTCAGTAACTAATACAACATTTATGATAACTCACGAGATTAAACCCTCACGACAAATGATAAAGTGTAATACTTAAACATCGATCGAATTTACGACGAATGACAAAGTATAAACCCTAATTTGAGCAGCACTTAAACATTCATTGGATAGTTTCAATCGATCGGACATTGAATCGTAGCAGCGATCGAGTTAATACCCGGTATCGTAGCAGCACCTCGCTATTATGAAAGTAAATTTCGAGATTGGACAGTATGACTTCATTTTTATGAAATGTTTTTGACACCATCGAACTGCTCAGGAGCCAAGCTATTTATAGCTGAAAATTGGCTCTGTCGCGGCCCGCGTGAACCATCGGCCAAACTTTACGCGGCCCGTGTGGCCGCCTAGTCTACGCGTAGGTCTGATTGGTCATGAGTAGAGTCGCCATGTGTATGCCATGTGGCCCGGGAACGCTTATCCGGTCAACCACACCTTGACGCGGCCCGCGTAAGGTTAAGCTAACCCTTACGCGGCCCGCCTGAAACCCATGTTTCACATTTTATTGATTTTTCATGCACAGTATGGTTTCAGGGGTTCAGGTTTACACTTATGGGTTATTTTGGGACAATTTTGAGAGTCCTTACATCCTCCCCACCTTAATTAAAATCCCGTCCTCGAGATTTATTGAAATAAGTGAGGATATTTTCGCTTTATCTCTGATTCCAGCTCCCAGGTGTATTCGGGTCCTCTTTTCGAATCCCACTTGACTTTGACTAGCACGAGTCGTTTGTGCTTGAGAAACTTGATCTTTCTGTCCTCTATCTGCGGTGGTTTATCAAATTTCAGCTTTTCATTTACCTCTATATCTTGAAGAGCTACTACCAGGATTCGTCAGATAGACATTTCTTGAGGTTGGATACATGAAACACATCATGTACTCCTGCTAACTCTTCTGGTAGTTGTAAACGATAAGCAACTGGTCCTATTCGTTGAATTACTAGGAATGGTCCTATGTACCTTGGACTCAGCTTTCCTTTCTTACCGAACCGTACTACTCCTTTCCAAGGAGAAACTTTCAAGAGTACCTTGTCTCCAACTTGAAACTCTATTGGCTTGCGTCGATTGTCAGCATAACTCTTTTGACGATCTCGAGTCGTCTTTAGTCTTTCCTTGATTTGAGTTATCTTGTTGGTGGTTTCTTGCACGATTTCAGGACCTGATAATTGACTTTCTCCTATTTCTGCCCAACAAACCGGGGTTCTGCATTTTCGCCCATACAGTGCTTTGAATGGGGCAGCTTCGATGCTTGCATGATAACTATTATTGTAGGAGAATACGATTAAAGGTAGGTGATCATCCCAGTTTCCATCGAAATCTATCACACATGCCCGGAGCATGTCTTCCAAAGTTTGTATCGTCCCTTCACTTTGTCCGTCTGTTTGTGGATGAAATGCAGTACTTAAATTTAGTTGGGTTCCCATTGCTTCCTGGAAACTAGTCCAGAAATGGAAGGGAAACGACTAACCCTATCTGATACAATGGAGAGTGGAACTCCATGTAAGGATACTACTTCGTCTACGTACAACTTGGCTAACCTTTCCATGCTGAAAGTTTCTTTCATGGGTAGAAAATGAGCTGATTTGGTTAATCGGTCCACAATTACCCAAATCGCATCATTACCTTTTCGGGTTTTTGGTAACTTAGTAACGAAATCCATGGTTATTAGTTCCCATTTCCAAACAGGCATATCTAATTGTTAGAGTAACCCGGAAGGTTTTTGGTGTTCTGCCTTAACTTGTGAACAAGTAAGACACTTAGAAACATATCTAGCTATGTCCTTTTTCATACCTATGCACCAGAAATTATTTCTTAAATCTTGGTCCATCTTATTGTTTACTGGATGTATGGTATATCTAGATTTATGAGCTTCCTCTAAAATCTTATCTCTTAATTCTCCTTGCTTAGGTACCCAAATTCTTTTCTTATGGAATCTCCAAATTCCATCATTTCCTTGCTCTAACTCTTTTATTCGTCCTTTCATTCCTTCAGCATCGTCTTCGATTGCTGTTTCTTGAACATTCTTTAATTGTTCCATTAAATCCAATTGCAGATTTAATCTAAGATCACGAACTCGTCGTTGTTTCTCATAATACTTACGACTTAAGGCAACTGCGACTACGTTTGCCTTTCCTTCGTGATACTGAATATCACAGTCGTAGTCGCTTAGTATTTCCATCCATCCCCTTTGTCCCATGTTTAATTCTTTTTGCCCAAATATGTACCTTAAACTTTTATGATTCGTATAGATAGTAAACTTACTTCCATACAGATAATGTCTCCAAATCTTAAGGGAAAAAATTATGGCTCCTAATTCTAAGTCATGAGTCGTATAGTTTTTCTCGTGCTTTTTCAATTGCCTTGAGGCATACGCAATTACCTTCTTGCGTTGCATTAGCACACATCCCAATCCTAGTTTTGAAGCATCACAGTATACTTCAAAATCTTCAGTCCCTTCTGGCAAGGCTAGGATTTGGGCATTTGTTAACTTTTGCTTTAAAATCTTAAAAGCCTCTTCTTGCCTAGGTCCCCATTCAAACTAAACTGCTTTACAAGTTAGCTTAGTTAATGGCACCGCTATTTTAGAAAAATCTTTAATAAAGCGCCTTTAGTATCCAGCTAATCCTAAAAAGCTTCTAACTTCCATAGCTGATTGTGGAACCTTCCATTTGGTGATTGCTTCTATTTTCGAGGGATCTACATGAATACCTTCCTGGTTTACCATGTGTCCTAAAAATTGCACCTACTGTAGCCAAAATTCACATTTCAAAAATTTGACGTAAAGCTTTTCTTTTCTTAACAAAGTTAAGAGTGCATGCAGGTGCTAACAATGCTCGTCTTGACTTTTTGAATAAATAAGTATATCGTCGATAAAAACAATTACAAATTTATCCAAATACGGTTTACAGATTCTATTCATCATGTCCATGAATGTTGCAGGTGCATTCGTTTGTCCGAAGGGCATGACTGTAAACTCGTAATGACCATACCTAGTTCTGAAAGCAGTTTTAG
Source organism: Helianthus annuus (assembly GCF_002127325.2). Classification (NCBI taxonomy): domain Eukaryota; kingdom Viridiplantae; phylum Streptophyta; class Magnoliopsida; order Asterales; family Asteraceae; genus Helianthus; species Helianthus annuus. Next base: position 176,102,815 of record NC_035443.2, on the reverse strand, counting down.
GTATGTCTTCTTCTAGTACTTTTAACTGATGGTATCCGGAGTGTAAGTCAATCTTAGAAAAATATCTAGCTCCTTGAAGTTGATCAAAGAGGTCCTCAATCCTAGGTATTGGGTATCGATTCTTAATTGTAACCTTATTCAATTCTCTATAATCAATACACATTCTTATTGACCCATCTTTCTTTTTCACAAACAACACTGGTGCTCCCCATGGGGATGAACTAGGTTGTATAAAACCTTTACTTAGTAATTCATCTAATTGCTTTTTCAGTTCTAGCATTTCTGTGTGTGCTAACTGATAAGGTGCCTTGGCTATCGGTGTAATTCTAGGAATTAGCTGAATCCTAAATTCTACTTCCCTATTTGGTGGTAATCCCAGTAGTTCTTCGCGAAATACATCTGGGTATTCTACTACTACAGGAATTTCTGTAAGTTCCTTATTTTTCATGTTAATGATTACTGAAATCATATACACTACTTCTTGTTTTCTGGAATAACTGGCCAACTTCATTACTGAAATAAATTTCAGTGGCTTTCGTGCCTTATCTCCTGTAATTGAGATTACCTCTCCTGTGGGGGTACGAATTTCTACGGAATTTTTGTCACATAGGATTCGAGCATGGTTAGCTACTAACCAATCCATTCCTAACACGACATCGAATCCGGCTAAATTCATAGGTAACAAGTTCGCATAAAATTTATGGCCTAAGAGTTCTATCTTTCCTTCTCGCAAAACCTTATCTATGTTAACAGAATTTTCATCTACCATTTTGACTATAAAAATCTGCCTAAGATTGGTCAAAGGTAAATTAAGAGCTTGGCAGAATGAAGTATTGATAAAACTTTGGTTTGAACCAGAGTCAAATAATACTTTTGCATACACGTTGTGAACTAGGAACGTACCAGCTATCACATCTGGAATGAGTTCTGCTTCTTGGGTGGTCAGCTGGAATGCTCTGGCATTCTTCTTAGTAGCTCCTTCGACCGTCTTGGCTTTGTTGTTTGCTGGTTTAACCAATTTGGGGCATTCGGGTCTGAAATGCCCAGATTTCCACAATTATAGCAGATCCTGGTCTTTTTTCTACAATCTTCCTCACGATGTCCTACAACTTTGCAAAAGTTGCAGGTTTCATTGAATTTTCCAAAATGTTTCTTTCTGCAATTCTTGCAGAAAGGCGGAGTGGAAGATTGCCCGGTTCCCCTCTTCTTGAATTTGCTTTTATTACCCACACGAAATCCTTGGGTAATTTTCTGAGCCAATTCCTTCTTCCGGTTTTCTTCTCTTGTGCGTACCAGCTCGTCAGTTAGGGTGTTAGCTAATTCTACCGCATCGTCAATAGTGCGAGGTCTCGCAGCTTTAACGATATTACGGATTTCGCCAATCAATCCCCAAATATAGCGAGAAATGAGTACCGGTTCTGGCGAAGCCAACGTTGGTACCACTCTAGCATATTCGAAGAATGTCGAAGTATATCCTCGACAATCTACACCCACCATCCGATGGTTCAGGAATTTATTTGCCATTTGTTCTTTTTCATATTCGGGAAAGAATTTTCTTTCTATTAGTTGTTTAAATTCTTCCCAACTCATGGCATAGGCCATATTTCTTCCTTTGGCTTGAAGTACCGTATTCCACCATTCTAGCGCCCCTTCTTTAAAAAGATGCGACGCATACATAACCTTGTCTTCTTCAGCACATTTACTTATCATAATTACTGCTTCGGTTTTCTCCAACGAACGCAGTGTCGCAGTCGCCCCTTCATTGCCTGCAAATTCAGTTGGTTTACAAGCAAGAAATTCTTTGTAAGTGCAACCAGACATTGCAACTTTCATTTTCTTAGGGAGTGGGGCCTGCCGTGGATCATTATCGTGATTAGTATGGTTGCCGCCTCCGTTTACGCTATTACTGAAGTTATCTTCTTGAGTACATTTACTAGGAATAATTTGTTGAGGTTCAACAGGTTTCTGGGCAGCAGCCAGGATTGCTGGAATAACATTGGCTATTTGATGTAGCGCGTGATACGGAAAAATGAAGATTACACGTTGATTCTACGACAACCCGTGTAGCTCTTCCCCAACCCCCAAATTGTAACCCCAAATGCCACGGAATTTGAAGTGAAAAAATCAAAAGTTTCAAAATTCAATTCTGATCATTCATATTACTAGGGGAACATATAAATAGAAACCGAAATTTGAAATGGGCCTAAAAAACATAACGGGCCAAACACACGGCCTAAAACAAAAAGCCCAAAATAGTCCAAAAAACATAAAAATGCAATTAAGTAATGGAAATAAGTGTTTTTTTGGCCCGGACGATGAGAGATCTGTGCTCCCACCTCCCGGATCCTATTTCCCGCATCCACCAGCTCTTCGCCAAAATGGCGGAGTTCAGCTAGGTTTTCATTGCTCATTGGTGGGTTTGGTATAGGTTCTGGGTCGAACTGAGGGAAAAAGGTATAGGGGTTATTGAGGAGGTTTTGAAACTGCCAGTCGTTAGTCCACCACTCGTCCATTTCTCCTAAAGGTTGGGTGTGGATCAAAGGTTCTGGGATGGTTGGTTCCAAATTTATTGGAAGTTGGGTTTCAGCAGGATAAGGGTAGAGGTTGGTGTTGATAGGTCTAATGATATCACAGCTTGCTAGTAGGCGATCTAATTCTTCCTGTAATGGTAATTCTTCAGTTTGCTTAGAACTTTCCCCAATTTCTATTTCTGTTGGTCTAGAACCTTCCCTCATCTCGATCCCTTTTCCTTTATCCATGGGATTCTCTATTTTGGGAACTTTCCTAGTCGCTGGTTTCCTCCTGCGTACACGTCTCCAGCCGACAAATCTTCTCCTTTTCTTAGGCTTTGGTTTCTCTGGAGGTGGAGCTTGAAATCCCATAGGTTCCTCCACATCAGCGATGTAACCAGTAAAGTCTTTGGAAACTTCTACTTTCACAGGATAAAGATTGAGATTCTGAAGGGCTTCAGATAACTCATTCATGTTGTTTAGCATATATGCAAAAATGCACACAAAATGCTAAGTTACAATTTTATAATAAAATTTCACAGATAAACATTCAAGTATTATTGCATACCGTGTGACTAATTTAATACAAGGACAACTGAAAATTAAAACATACTAGGGTTTATTGTAAACTTATTTATTTACTGGGTAAAATTTTCTTTAGAGTTTCTGGATTGTAGATGATATGGGTGCTAATACTAGGTCAGGGTATTTAAAATTTTGCATTTACTACTACAGTGGCTAACATATAGAGATCTGCCCATTTTTCATCTAGCTCATCTTCCCATGGTGGGTTATTGCCTATTTCCTGCGTCTCCTTAGGCATCCTTACTTCTTTTGGTTGTGGCTTCTTTATTTTCTCTTGACTTTTCCTAATAATCAAACTTCTTTTATTAGGAGAAAGTGGTTTTTCAAACTATGCTTTACGAACAAATATTCCTTCCTCAGTATTTACTGAGTGTTTTGAGGATGATGATCCCTTATCTTTTGGTGCACTATCTAATTGACGATAGATGTCTGAAAGTCTTGGCTAACCCATACTGTAAACAAATATTCAAATAATAAAACATAAAATCACAAAAATGGCAATCAGTAAATTTAAGTATTTCTAAATTCTTAAATCAGTGGCTCTGATACCACATTTTTCCTGTCACGGCCCCCGGCCCGGTTTGACCCGGTTCAGGAGCCGCGGAACAGAAATCCCGTGGTATTTATTTTAGTAGAGTTGACAGCGGAAGATTTTAGCAGGATCTCTTTTTAAAACCGGAAATGCCCGATTTATTTTATTTCATCATTCGGGATAAAACCCCGGTAGTTTATAATAAAGTGATTTCACTGGGAAATCCTTATTTTACAAAACATGTTCCTTTATTTATATTGAGCCACTTCCTTAAGCTTGTTGTGCTTCACGGCACTTTTCCTGGATCACAACAGATCACCTGAAACATGTTCGAAAAAGGTTTTGTCAGCGGGGAAATACTGGTGAATCATTCTTTTTGTCTAAAACGACGCATTGTTATAATTTACAGTATTAAGAGCGATTACAATGTTTATATATATCAACCATCTACCCAACGGTATTTGTCACTCGACCACCTATTGGCTATCTCGTTGTCCAATGGTGTCTGTGACTATGGTCATATCACCCCTTGGCTAACACGTTGTCCAATGGTGACGGTTATCAAGTAATGTATATAAAACCCCACATACCGGCTGTAATTGAAGATTACAAAGACTTAATCCTTGTAATTATAACTTTGAAAAACAACCATGATTTTTGTAAAGTACTTTGATATAAAGAGAATGACTCACATTGTAGATTTATGCGGGCAGAGTTTAGCCTACTGATTAGCCTGATAACCGAATTTAAATAACAATGCACATGAACTAGGTCAGTAACTAATACAACATTTACGATAACCCACGAGATTAAACCCTCACGACGAATGACAAAGTGCAATACTGAATCATCCATCGAATTTACGACGAATGACAAAGTATAAACCCTAATTTGAGCAGCACTTAAACATTCATCGGATAGTTTCAATCGATCGGACATTGAATCGTAGCAGCGATCGAGTTAATACCCGGTATCGTAGCAGCATCTCGCTATTATGAAAGTAAATTTCGAGTCTGGACAGTATGACTTCATTTTTATGAAATTTTTTCAACACCATCGAACTGCTCAGGAGCTAAGCTATTTATAGCTGAAAATTGGCTCTGTCGCGGCCCACGTGAACCATCGGACAAACTTTACGCGGCCCGCGTGGCCGCCTAGTCTACGCCAGTGTTGCAAAAGTCGGATTCCTCGGCCGAGTACTCGGCGAGTACTATGTCCTCGGACCTCCACCTTGGCGACTTCCTCCTAGGCGGTCTCAACTAGTCGGCCTCGGGAGTACTCGGTCCTAGTCGGCGCCTAGTCGGCCTAGTCGGAGCCTAGTCGGCCTAGTCGGTCTAGGCGGTCAACGTGGTTTGTTGACTTTTAATCGGTCAAACTCGGTCAAAATCGGCCTACTCGGCCTTGCAGTCGGACTACTCGGCCTTGTACTCGGACTACTCGGCCTTGTACTCAGACTAGTTGGACTTGTATTCAGAATATTTGAACTTTAAACATGTTTCATTTTAAATTATACCCAGTTGACATGAATTACGTTTATTTTAACACATAAATAATATATAACAATTAATTTTATTTATATTTACCATGTCCGCGTACTCCCCGAGTACTCTCCGAGTACTCCGATTACTCCCAACTCCCCAGTCGGCTGACTAGGGACCGCCTAGCGACTTTTACAACACTGGTCTACGCTTAGGTCTGATTGGTCATGAGTAGGGTCGCCATGTGTATGCCACGTGGCCCGGGAACGCTTATCCGGTCAACCACACCTTGACGCGGCCCGCGTAAGGTTAAGCTAACCCTTACGCGGCCCGCCTGAAACCCATGTTTCACATTTTATTGATTTTTCATGCACGGTATGGTTTCAGGGGTTCTGGTTTTCACTTATGGGTTATTTTGGGACAATTTTGAGAGTCCTTACAATCTGCATACATTGTGACAATTAATCTGCGCTTGTTAGAGCACAAAGCGCAATGTACAATGGCAGATCAAGGCACATTCGATGTAGACACAACACGGTACGACAACTTATCTCAACGGGTGTTATCTCAGTTGACTATGTTAGGTCAAAGGAGAACATTGTGGACCCGTTAAAAAAAAGGCTTAAGCAAAGATAAGGTGTATAAGTCGTCATGAGGAATGAGACTAAAGCCCATAGAAGAAGGGAATATGAGGGAAACCTAACCTAGTTGACTGGAGATCCCAAGATCTAGGTTCAATAGGCAAACTTAATCATAAACCTAAAGGGAGTCACTGTGGGGGTGCCCCAAAATCAATAAAGGGAGTTGTATACTTCCTAGTCCATTCCAATCAGTGACATTAAGGAAAGGTAAAGCATGTTGAGGTTAAGGATTTTGAGGAAATCCAAAATTAACCATGATGCGTTTAATGATTCAGAGGAATCACCTATGTTAGAGATAAGTGGGGTCGCTTCGAATGGATTTGTGGGGAGGCGCAAATCTAAGAGCTCTCGCGAACCAGGAAAGTGTTCCATGACCATAAACGGACACAACCATGAGGACTTGACTCAACTAGGGAGAGTATTGTGTGAATGTATATTGTCGCCTACATAAATGGGGGATTGTTTAAAGATGTCGCGTCTACAAGACCTTAGGAGGCTAAGTATGCTTCACAAAAGAAGGTTCAAAGGTTACACCTACCTATCTTGCAATACTCAACTGTTGAACGTGTATCGCTGAAACTTGATAGATCGATTTCTATTCATGTGGGGGATTGTTGGAAATTTGTGAAAATAACATTTTTCACAAATATAGGAAAATGATTTTTTTTCCTATTTTGGACTATAAATAAATATAAGAAAACGAGCGGGTTTTATATATTTATTTGTGGGTTTGTGTTCTACGTTGGAAGAGCTTCCCAACGAACAAAACCACGTCCAAAACGGAGCTAAGACGAATGAGATATCGATGCTCAAAGTTTGGTGTTTGAAACTTGAATGCTGGAAAAAGTGGGAAAGTGGCATCTTGTCCCACATAGGAGGAAAGATGAAACTTAAAGGGGTATTTAAGTGGGAACTCTCCATCCTTATTGTTTCTTGGAAGCACTCACTATGTGTACTCGCGAAGGGTGCGGAGCACCCAAACTCGCACCCGCACACGCACTCGCACACGGGCGCACGCGAGGCGTGGGCGATGAGGCGCAATGTGGCGCTTTGATGGCGCACTTCGCACGCTTGCATCGCCGCGAGCCGCTTGAGAGTCGCCTTTGTATTTTTGACCACGTGTGCGTGGTGGAACACAGAGGCTGCAAGGACTAGGTGGTGAGGGACGTGGCATGCAGACGCATGACCCAGGTGGGTCCGCGCGCAGTGGCGCATGACGTGGCAGTCATGCGCGTATGCGCGCGAGTACACATGGCATGATGGCGCGTACTCACGCATGGAACATGGGCACTGAAGTGACGTGCGCGGCGAACCAAAGTGAGCCAAAACGACGCGACTGTGTGGCGTGCTCGTAGAGGCTTACAGGTGACGTGTCGCACGCGCACAAGTGCGCATGGGATTGAGCCAAGGTGGCGCACATGCGCACGGAAGTGAGCCAAAATGGCGCACGGGCACATGAGCGTGTAGACTTGCGCGTGCAAGGGCGCACGCGTAGAAGTTTCCAGCATTTAATGCCAGTGCAGTTACACTTCAGCATTTGAAACTGACGAAGTCAATGATTTGACTGAGAATTAAATGAGGAATTAAAGTGCATTGAAGACGTTCAATGCAACTTAATTCACCCATTTAATTCGTTTTTTTAGTTTCAGTTTCACGTCTGCAGTATAAATAGAGGAGCCTACTGCAGAACCAACGACACCGAATTTACACAGCAACATACAATCTGCTCTGAATCTTCATCTTCTTCTTCAAGAATTCAAGGTATACCTTCGGGTTGGAGCCAAGACCGGCAGTGCAACTGCTTCGGGCTGTTGTATCCTGGAAACAAACGTGTTCTCCTGGGAGACACGAAATTTGTTTTAAGGGACCCGTGTCTAACAAGATTCTCAGCCAAGAACACCAGTTCTGTTTGAATTTTATGTTCTTGTTTTTTCATTATTTCAGTTGTAATTGTACTGTACTTTTATTTTAATTCTGTTCTGTTTCAGTAATTCAAGTTAACAAAGAATTTTATTTATTTTTGCACCAACAGATTTCTACAATAGTTTGCATTGATTTGATCTGGAGGATTCGAAGTCAAGTGCTTTTAGTAAAGCTTTTGATTTTCCGCCTATGGCGACTCGAATCATTCGGGTCCATATAGCACAGTTTTGACTGTTGAGTTTGAGATTACTTTGCAGATTGTCGGACAATTTTGGGTTTTGGGGCTAGGAATTAAAACCATTTTTGATCTGATTTGCAAGTTGGATTGATAGGTTTGAATCCGAGTTGTCGTCGGTCATGGTGGCTTGGGTTTTAAGAAAAAAAGAAGGTTGGGTTTCTGATACTTGGTGAGCAGGTTAGGTCCTAGAACCAAGAACACTACTATGATACCATGACAACAAGTATGAGACGATTGAATTGGGTTTTCTGTACATCAAACTATTAAAGGGAAAAATAACAATTGGAATGGGCTGGAAATGTGGAGGATGACACGGTATCTTGGCCCTAATAATTGAGAGAGGATGTTGACTTTGATTAATTTCTTGCAATTGTAATAATTTCCTTTTTCTAACAATTTATACTAAAATAATTACTAATCCTACTCAAATACTTCTAATCAGTTATAATCTACTACTAACTCACTTCATTATCTCTAATAATTAAATAAAAAAAGATAATTCTAAACATTCAAATAATTAATCAAATCCTAATTAAATAAAACTTTCAGACGTCGATATACGAATGGTGAGACCGGTCGCATTGGAAAAAGCTTTTCCTAGTAGGGAGGATTATGATATTGTAGATGATCCGAGGCTGCATCGTGTGGTGCTGAAGAGATTAGATAATAAGGAAGAAGTTAGTGGGGATCATCGAAGAATTCGACAAGTAGAGATTATTTCACCGGAAGAGTTGCTTTAGAGGGAGTAAGAGGAAGCGACGACGACTGATGAAGAGATTAGTAGGAATACGAGACTGATTCGATCAGATGTAGAAATGATGGCATGGTTGTAAAATCGTTAGGCACTGGTCGGCTAGTGGGGTACCGACTAGCGATTAATTGGGATTCATAGGAATTAGTCGGATTGGAATGTATATCTAACTTTTCAAAATTATATACACAAAAAAATTCAGAATTTTATATATTACTTTACAAACTTATTAATCAGATTTGATTATAATTATTCAAACATTGGGTTTGATTATGGTGAAGCTTGTGTTTGTACTGAAATCGGAAAGGGTTACGATTGCTGAACCAGAGAGGATTGGAGCGGACAAACGTGCGATTGAGGAGTTGGTGAAGAGACGTGTAGAGGAGAGGAAAACATAGATGAAGCAGATTGTTGTTGAGGAGATATGTAAAGATATGGAGATTCAAAAGAATTTGGAATTAGAGGTTAATATTGCTGATGTGGAAACTGATGATGAGATAAACGAGGCTGAACAAAATAAAGTGAGGAAGGCTCGTGAGATTGCGAGGATTAAACGAGACAGAGATGACCGGGATGCGATGGTGAAGGAGAGAGAAGAGATTGAGAGAGTTAGAAACATCACCGAAGAAGAGAGGAGGGAATGGGAGAGAAGGAACCCGAAACCTACTCGTGCACAAAAGCAGAAATGGCGGCTTATGCAGAAATATTATCATAAGGGTGCTTTCTTCCAAGATGATCCCAATTGTCAAAATGATATGAAATCTATGATACAATAACAATCAACTCCGAACAACGAAGAAGCGACAAAAAATAGCGACGAAAACCTTTATTATTTAACCCAAACAAAAAACACCCCCCAAACCCTAAATCTCACAATATGTGAGATCAGAAATTATACAAACAATGATACAAACTGATGATCATCAACGTATGAAGATCAAACTCTCAAACAGTAGAGAGTTTTAACAAGAACCTCCAAAGAAAATACAAAAACAACTCGACAATCATCCACTGATGATTATCCGAACTCCAAGACTAATCTCTCACACAATACATAAGAGAGATTACAACAATCTTCATCCAAAACAAATAAATAAACCTAATAATCTCTCACGGAGAGAACTGGAGACTGATGCGTAACATAGAAGAAGGGTGAATGAAAACCCTCGCTGCAACACTTCCCTTTTATAACATGTAACTTAAAAGTTACAATTTAGTCTAACAGAATACTCATATCTGATCGCACCCCTGGAATATTTCACAACAGCCCTCAATCTTTAACCTGAATGTAAAACTGGAACCAAAACTGTTATAACAATAATGTGCGGTTATAACAATCAGACTCAAAATCTGAGATGCAACATACACAGGTCCAAGTCCAATAAATAGAAACAACCCAACAAATGACATGTTATAACCTGAATGATAGCCCAAACCATCATTTTTAACATGGCCCCTTCATTCAGGTGGCAAACATGTCTAAAATACCAAGTTCATTACAAAGAGAATGATGTTGGTTAACACACAATCCCTTTGTAAAAAAATGTCTGCAACCTGAACATCTCTATGGACCTTTTCAGGTTCAATAATACCATCACTAACTTCTCTCATGAAAACAGAATTCACACAAATTGATATGACCCCCTCTTACACAAGAGACAAAAAAAAAAAAAACAAGGCTAACATTGCATACCCAGAAAACATATTTAACAATGTTGAAGCTAAAAAGTTATCACATAATTCAAAATAATTCTGTTAAAATATGAGAGTCACAAGATTCAATAACCATTTCTTAGATCCATAAAACTCATCAAATAACAACTCACATAAGTCAGAACAAACACAAACAACTCTTGCAATCTTCAACCCACATACGCTAGCAAGATAACAAAACGATTTACATACATTGATACAACTTCCTGATTAACTCAACCAGAATACAACAAACATAAAATCCTTGTAAACCAAAACCAACTAGTACATACTTGAATCAAATTCCCAACAATCACAAAACAATTACAATTAAGATTTTAACAATCAACTCTCAGAAAAACATGATAGCTCTTGGAATACAATTGAAGACCATATCTCTTCTAAAAATACTTCAAACAAACAGAGATTCACAAAAAAACATATATCAGAACAAAGTCTGAAAACAACGAATCACACAATTCTAAGACTTCAGAACCAATCCTGAAAGACTATACATGTGAAGAACTCAAAGACTAATTTGAATAAAGCAAAAAACCTTTTTACAACTTCACAACAAACACTTAAATCGCATAACCATACGATTGCACAACACTATCAGACAAACATAAAGTCACATGACTTCCACGATAAAGACAAGAATTGTAAACATGAGCATCAAACCGCAAAAACCAACTTTAAACTTGTAGCAGCAAGAAACAATACTCAAATTCAACAAATTTTCTAGCCAAATACAGCATGAAACTCTCACAAGACAACCCTACAGATTACCACACGATAATCTATACAAATCTACAAGAATGAAGCAAATCTAAGAAACTGTAGATACTTTCGGGAACAAATAGTACAAGAGTTACAAGGAAAAATCTTACGAATCTCTCACATAATCCAAAGCAACTCTACTCAAATTTAACAGAATTCTAACACGAATCCTAAGTCTATGATAAGTACATGTGAAGTAAACAAGTTGAAGAGAGAAACAAGTTTCAAAAATAACAAGAAGCACACACTTCTATACCAGACAAAAATTGCAGCCTAAACAAATAATGGAATACAAAATCACATGATTTAATACCTCACACACACTGCTAAGAATAATGAGACATACACAAGACAATAAGACACATCCAACCAAATTCTGATAAAACACAATTTGCAACTAGAAAAAATATCTCATCAGAGATAACATACAAGGCTGTCACATATACGAACAATCTTGACAATACCATTGGTTAAACATGAATCACACATCTAACCATTCAAACAAGATCAAAGACAGGCATACACAACGACTTCAAACAAACAACATTTTAGCAACATACAAGACAAACAACAAACGAATATGCAAACAAGGCTTTACAACATATTCAAGAACACTCTTGACAACATAACTGGTTACACACTTGAATCACATAGTACAACTAACCACACAACAAGAGACAACAAGACATACATACATTGTGTAGAAGACACTACGACAGTCTAAGACAAAAACGAATCATATGATACATGCTAAAGATTCAGAACACACGAACCAATAACCAGAAACAACATTTCAATCTAAACTACCTTATGACAGCAAATACAAGATCACATAACCACAAACGTAGCACATTACATGGCAACCAAACATCCAATCATGAATGAAACAACAGGATCATGCAACGAAAACTCAGCCAGTCATGATTAAAAGAACATGATCACTCAAATATCATACAAGATACAAGAGACATAACAAATCCAAAATATACCCAAACTTCCACGACTTACAAAACCTAACCCTCTAAAATGAACAAAGACGAGAACCAAACAAATAACAACTACATAAACAACAAGGATCTCATATACGACCTTAATCAACACAAAAATGGATCTAAGAAGACAAAGAAACCCTTAAATGTGACAAACACACCAACAACAAGCTCAAGACTAATACACATCAGAACAAGACTCAACATATGAAAAAGCTTTCAAAAAATATACAAGTTAAGACCAAAAAACCTTTATATAAACCTTTTATGAGCATAAAACATATACAACAATTTTAATAGTCACCAAGTGACAAATTTAAAACACTCCTTTTATCACGAACAACATAGATACACAAAATTACACAGACATACAACACCAAACAATGAGTCAGCCAAAAAACAACAAATAAGACACAAATGAACAAACAAGAACACATAATAGAACAACAATAATCACATAATAGATCACAGTAGTAATCAACAGATAACACAATATATGAGCCAATCAGAAAATAAGAACCTAGGGCGAAGCTGAGTCAGGGACCAGATTCCAGGTTCATCACTTTATGGTGCCTGGACAAGCCTTTACTTAGGAGCCACACCTAAGCCTATAAAGCAACAATAGAAAACAAAACAACAAGATAGATAACAACCACAATAACAAGAACATAACAGATACAAGAAAAGAAAAAAAAGGAAAAAATAAGAACCAAACCAACAAGATCTAACAATGCAACAAATAGCACGTAGACTCGATCAAGTGCCAGCCCGACTAGTCCGGTAAACAGGGATGCCTAGACACAAATATAATATGAAGCAGAATAAAAATACAAGAGACAGGACAGATCTTACAGCGTGTGCAAAAGCCCCAACAGAACCAGATCAGTAGTTTTCAAGAACTACTAAATCTGATGCAGACGAAAATAACCTCAGATAGCTCTACTGGTTAGTTAGCCCTGAACCTTCTAGGGCTTTAGAGACTAACACCAACAGCAAACGAGGAAGACACAACGAAACCCTAAGTCAGGGTTCCAATCCACGAAGCTAGATACACCATCAATAAGAACAGATCTGAGTATATCTGTGGTCATCAAGGATTTCCGAGCACAAAAACCCACAATCCAGATCTTGACGCAAACTACTTCGGCCCTCCAAACGACGTCGTTTCATCAATATCCTTCGCCTTCTCAATCTCAGGCACATCAAGCATAGAAAAACGGTTATATAACTGTTCAATAGCATCAAGAAACTCAATAAAAATAGAGCTAGGGTTACGTATAACGTACCTACGGAACGAATTTCGCCAATCGGTGAGGGATAACTTGTGACGCACATAATCGAACATGCCTTGATCCTGATGGGAACAATACTATGGTTTAAAGGAAACCCTTATATATTACAGATCTGAAAAACAACCAGCAGAAGAGTATGCAAAATACAACAGATCTTGATGCGAAATACAGCAGAAACTATAAGATCTTGACAAAACACCATCAAATTTTTGCCTTCGATTACTAATATAATATACAAGAACTTCAACCCAGTGCGAATAGCAAAAGCAACACTCCAGAAAAAGAATTTGCCCCATAAACACAAAACGCTAAGAACCGTAAGGTAAGTGGTTAACAAATGAACTGATACTTTCATCATCTGATTTGAATGGTAACTAATTAGTAATAACCAAATCCAACCCATAACTGTACTAATGGCACCGGGAATTGCGTATAATGGCCAGTAGTCCTCGGTTAAACCGGCTTGAACAAGAAATATTCCAAGCCAGAAAACATCATGCCAATGGCGTGAACCACCAACAGTTGGCCCTAGTGATGTGAAGTTACCATTTCCTGCACTCTGTTGTGCGGTGGTCATGGTACCAGCGTCATCGTCGGAAGAAGAAAAAGAAGTTTGCGTGTGATTCATTGATTATGAAGATCGATCAGAAGCATAGGTTGTGAGTAAATGAAGTGGAAGTTGAAAATTAGGGTTTGAAAGAGGGAAACATGAATTCAACAGTCGGACATTCAGAACGATTAAGAGAACCACACAACAGATCCCACAGATTTGAATCTGCACACACTCAAAGAACATATCAAAACAAACAAGACAGAGATACTACAATCACAATATACAGCGGAAACCCCAACGAATCAGACTCATGAGCTAAAACATAGCTCTGATACCATGTCAAAATGGTATGAAATCTATGATATAATAACAATCAACACTGAACAACGAAGAAGCGACAAAAAACGATGACGAAAACCTTTATTATTTAACCCAAACCAAAAACACCCCCCAAACCCTAGATCTCACAATATGTGAGATCAGAAATTATACAAACAATGATACAAGATTACCTGGATGATCATCAACGTATGAAGATCAAACTCTCAAACAGGAGAGAGTTTTAACAAGAACCTCCAAAGAAAATACAAAAACAACTCGACAATCACCCACTGATGATTATCCGAACTCCAAGACTGATCTCTCACACAATACATAAGAGAGATTACAACAATCTTCATCCAAAACAAATAAATAAACCTAATAATCTCTCACAGAGAGAACTAACTGGAGACTAATTCGTAACATAGAAGAAGGGTGAATGAAAACGCTAGCTGCACCACTTCCCTTTTATACCATGTAACTTAAAAGTTACACTTTAGTCCAACAGAATACTCATATCTGATCGCACCCCCTGGAATGTTTCACAACAACCCTCAATCTTTAACCTGAATGTAAAACTGGAACTAAAACTGTTATAACAATAATGTGCGGTTATAACAATTAGACTCAAAATCTGAGATGCAACATACACGCCCAAGTCCAATAAATAGAAACAGCCCAACTAATGACATGTTATAACCTGAATGATAGCCCAAACCATCATTTTTAATACCGATGATAAGGGGAGGGGGGTGGTCACTAGTGATAGAATTCTATCACTCACAAGCACCAATCAAATTCCGCCATGTCATCGACCATTTTTCCATCACTCGCAACCTTTTTTAGTGGGGGTGGTCATCACTCACCACCACACCCAACAATTTCCCCCCAACCAACAATTACACTCACAAAACAAAAGAATAACGCGTTGAAAAAATAACGAAAATGGAATCGCGTGATGCTATAACGCGTTATAGCAAGGAGGTGTTGGGAAAGATGATCCATCTTTACAGCGGAAGTTGTAGACATGTTTACATTCGTGTTCTCCATAGATATTGCAGAAATGAATAACAAGAAATGAATGACAAAGAGTGTTGTGTGTGTGCAGAATCGAAATCGAAAGGACAATTCTAAAAGAACAGAAATGTCTTGGTGCCCTTCATAATTGCCGGTGCACTTGAATAAATACATAGTTGTTTGGCGGTTGTTTTTGGCGGGCAACTGCCGGAGGCAGTTATTTGAATCCTATACCCGCTTATTCCTTGATCATTACATTTACATATCATAAACTAACCTTAAAAGTGTTTCTAATTATTGATAAGTCCGAAAATATAATAAGCATAACATAACTAGTTTAATAATTCTAACATAACCCCCTTTAAACTAGGTTATGTTTACGAGCTTGATCCATTACGCTGCGATTTGCTTCGTCCATTGCCCATTTTGCATAATTGAAGTTGTAGCGCTTTCTTCGCTTCCCTTTGCTCAAGTCATCATCATCTACTCCAGCAAACAATACAACAGATTCCATCTCAACCGCACCTTGATTCCCTGTTTCTGCATCCTTGACCGATCCTACATTCTTCAAGCTTTCCTGTTGCATGCCTGAGGAAGTTCCTTCGTCCCGAATCATCCTCTTATCCTGCATACTCTGTTGTACATGATTGAAGTTGTAGTAATACTCCAAAACATCAAGGTATGCAGCGTATGTGGCTCTTATGTAGTCACCGTCTTCATAGTTGAAACCCATGTCTTTTGCAATTGCTGGCCAAGTGTTCTCGGTTGTCACTGTTTGATAACCCCCATCCATGGCAACAAGTAGATATAGGCTAAGTAAATTAACCTTCCTCTTGTATGAATCCACCGGTGGAACTTGCCTAGTTCTTATCCCCATATAACTGCATAGGAACCATTTTACTAATTCCTCAAATTTTGTATCAAGTATGTGTTTATACTTGATAACAAAATCTCGATCATCAAGCAAATTCATGAAGGCTCGGCAGTCTTCAAACTCTCTAAATTCCATGGCATTGACAATCATGACACTCCAATCCGATTCTTGTGACGACAGATTTAGTTCCTCAAAATAAGAATTCAAATATCGTTGTTTGAACTCTTCATCAAGAACGTTCTCCTCAATGATCTTTTGCTTTTCTTGTAAACCCAACTCTTCTTCCCGTGTCATCCCACTTGTTTCATTAAATGAATTGTTCACCGGACATGAAAACATTGGATAAATTCTACAAGTATCACCGGCCTTCTTGACCGTGAATCCTTGTAACGTCAATTGGTCTAAACTCAATACATTTCGATCGAGTTCCGGTGAATAAAAGACGCTTTGAATTCTCATGTTTTCATTTCCGTTTTTTATCTCTATCGATCCAACCCCCTTGTGAACAGAAAATTATGTTCCCCCGTGCGTGTATTCACCCCAATTATATGTTTGATTCGTTTGAATACGTTTAAATTTCCGGCAATATGATGTTTGAATACAGAACTTACGTACCAAATATCGTTCCATAATCCTTCTTCGGTACCAACAACGATCATCTCTTGATGACTGTCGACATTTCCATCTTGTTTCTGTACTCCTTCGTTTATTGCCTGCCTTATTAATTGTGTTGCTTCATCGGTTTCCTTCTTTTTACACGCATGGATCTTGTGCCCCGGTTGACGGCAGTAATAACATATCCTTTCCATTGGATTTCGGTTGTGTTTTTTCTTTGCTTCATCCGTGCAGTGTTGACAAGGAAGTATCGTAGAGGTTGGTTTGATTTCAGTGTGATTTATCTTTCCCGACATCGCTCTGATACCACTATGTTGGGAAAGATGATCCATCTTTACAGCGGAAGTTGTAGACATGTTTACATTCGTGTTCTCCATAGATATTGCAGAAATGAATAACAAGAAATGAATGACAAAGAGTGTTGTGTGTGTGCAGAATCGAAATCGAAAGGACAATTCTAAAAGAACAGAAATGTCTTGGTGCCCTTCATAATTGCCGGTGCACTTGAATAAATACATAGTTGTTTGGCGGTTGTTTTTGGCGGGCAACTGCCGGAGGCAGTTATTTGAATCCTATACCCGCTTATTCCTTGATCATTACATTTACATATCATAAACTAACCTTAAAAGTGTTTCTAATTATTGATAAGTCCGAAAATATAATAAGCATAACATAACTAGTTTAATAATTCTAACAGGAGGCGGGTTGGGAATTTGATTGTTTCCACGCGTTATAAAATTTGCCGTGATGCTATAACGGGACCGCCCCGTTGCCTCTAAGGCTGGAACTGTTGGTGTTGATGATCTTTTCGTGCGCTGACTGGAGAAGATAAAACAGAAAAGTCTATTTTGCCAAAAGTTATGCAGGTTAAGCACTTTGGTCGTAGTGGAAGAACAAAATGGACTCATCTTGTTAATGAAGATACTAGTGACTCTGTGACTGGTATAATCCGTAAGTGCATTTGTCTTTATACACATTGCATCTTGTATTTATTATTTAGCCTTACCTACCCAATTATTTGTCTTTAAACTACTTTTTTTATGTTGTTTCCATGACCATTTTAGTATTTTATATGATTATTTTGTGTGTGAACGGTTCTAGAACAATTTCTTTTCATGTTTTGTAGATTGAACAGCAAGCTTGTAATAGGTTTACTATTCTTGGATAGATCATCTCTTAGCGAAAACATTTCAACGTCTGAATGAAACGGTAAGCCAACCTATTACGTTTAAATCGATTAAGCAATCTTTCTGTCTAGCTTTGTGCTACTTTTGGAGTTCTCCAAATGAAATCTTATAGCAAGTATTAGCAGTTTTAGAAAGCCCTCTTCATAGAAGCTTTTGTTCTGTTAATAGTAGGCTTAAGCTTATTACCTTAGCCGCAGGTACTGAATTTAATATCAATGTTTGAACACATGATGTTTAGTTCATGTTCATAGCAAATGTTTTTCTTCTTGAAATCACTTTCTGACGGTGTGCAACATGCTCCAGTGAAGCGGGATATGGCCCTGGTTAAGCTTTAGAAATTCTAGCTAGACATATAAATAGGTTGTTACTTGTGCCTGCTTATCACATAATGAAGTTGATAAGTTTAAATGTAATCACATGGATGGGTTAAGTTATTCTACAAAGACTCCTAATTGTAAAAAGTGTAAGAAGGCTTTATAGGTCAAGAAAAAAATCCTTCTATAAGTTTTGCTTATCTTTATTTCCTTTATATTATCAGCAAGTTAATAGGTAGTTCATTAATATGCCATAAGTTGATTAGCAGTTGATGAATGAAGCAAGATACTGAACTACTGATATAAAGGTTATTATTTAATATAAGGATGTCAAAGAGCTTAAACATTGTTGTTGGGATAAGCACACTGAATTGTAAGATTAAATATATTACGTATTAATATTTAATCTATAGCCATCATAATCATTTACATTATAGAGATCAAAATATATTAGAACCTATTATTTAATTAGTTGGTAATTGTTGATGGACCATATTACCCTTAGTAACTAATTAGGTTTCCTCCTGGGTGCTTATATAAGGAGAATTATGTGGAGGTTTAAGGGTTACTCAGTTACACAATTCACACACCCCATTAGCCATAACATCATCACGAAACTTCCTCTCCATAACCGATACCCTTTTCGGTTTCTAAGTCCCCATCATCAGTCAGCACCCTAAGGAGGAACCAGATCAAGATGACAAGCATGTCGAACTCCATTACTGGATTCTCCTCTGCACTATCTGCTGTGACAGGTATGATTTATATTGTTTTCCTTCATGCTCAAACAGAACTGAACCAACATGTGGTATCAGAGCATATGTTGATTAGTCAGTTCTGTTTTCGTATCCATAATTCTGGGATTGAAACTTGGAAAATGGAATTTTTTGAAACCGTATGAACATGACAGCCGATTTCGAGTTCATCAGGTTGCGACTCGAGATCTCTGTTTTTCGGGAAAAGATTAATTGTTTGTTCACCGAATTAACTGGATTATGTTTTTTAACCGAAATCTATTTAGAAAAACTAATAAAATTCAGGTTTCGGGTTCCAGAATTTATGTTTTATGTTTTAGGGTTCATCATGTTCTTGAGAAAATTCGAAGTATTCTGTTATGTTTTGGAATGATTTAGGATTAATGGGTGTTTTTTCCATGTTTGATCTAATTTTATCTTTTAATTTTTATTCGAAACTGCTATTAGATAAACAGTTATTATTTTCGAAATATGTTGATAAAATTAGATCACTTTAAAATAGGAAATAATATCCCATAATCCCTTAATTTCGAATTTTCGGTTATGATATCACAATTAACAGCTGTTAACGAGGTTGCTACTCGAGACCATGAGATTGCTACTCGCAACCATGAGGTTGCTACTCGAGAGCAAAAGGTCTACAACTCGCAACCATGAGGTTGCTACTCGCAACCATGAGGTTGCTACTCGCAACCATAACGTCATTAGTCGAGACCATGAGGTTGCTACTCGCAACCATAACGTCATCACTCGCAACCATGAGGTTGCTACTCGCAACCATGAGGTTGCCACTCGCAACCATAACGTCATTAGTTGAGACCATGAGGTTGCTACTCGCAACCATAACGTCATCACTCGCAACCATGAGGTTGCTACTCGCAACCATGAGGTTGCTACTCGCAACCATAACGTCATTAGTCAAGATCGTGGTTGCGACTCGCAATCTCATTATTTTAAGCTGTTTAAATGTGAACTAAAGAAAAAAAAAATTTCCGGGGCCCCGCCCCGAACCCCGGGCGGGGGAACGCTGTTCCCCGCAACCCCCAGCGAACTCACCGCGGAGTTCGATCCGCGCTAACGGGTGGTTTGCTATTAAATGATTGGTTTTTGTAATTATTTAGTTAATTAATGAGGATCAAATAATATTTTACAAAACCAAAATGGCTTTACTTGAATGAGCTTCTGATGCATCATTTCTGGCCAAAGCTGACTTGATACATCTACTTATCATCCAAGTATTATGAAAGCTATGTTGTGTGTGCATCATAAGCATGAATGTCTTAATTTCTGGCCAAAGCTGATCTAATTCATTCATAGATGGCATACTCAACAAGTGCATAACTAAAGTGTTTGTATCAATTTCTGGCCAAAGCTGATTTGTTACAACCACTTTGCACATATGCTTAAATGATTACACTTCTGGCCAAAGCTGTTTTGTCTTCGTTTAAGTAGAACTTTAAGTAGTCTATTATTTTGATGTTAGTAATAGACATATCACAACCTCTTCACATAATGATCCTTATATTAATGATCCTCAATTAATTTTGTGATCATTTTGTCTGCCTTATTCTTAGTACCCATAATTTTTACTCACTATAATTTTGTTCTATAAATCTATATCTCATCCACTCTAATTCCTAAGCCTAAAATGTTTTGCTTTATTTAAAGTTTCTATAAGAATTAGCTCTTAAATTAAATCCTTGATTATCTCTTAAGACACGATGATCCTATTGCTCTCTTCTGATAAGGCACTACGGAAGAAAAGTAGAGCATGATGATTAGGATAAATCGAACATGATGTCTCTTATGATAATCAAGAACTCTCTAACATAATTGCTATCACTAAAGTTATTCCAGATTAAGTTTTCCTAAGACTAATCTATAATTGTGGAATAATTACAAGAACTCCTAAGGTGCATGTCTTCATTTAAAATTATAAATTATAAGGTTAAGTGGTATATGTGAATATATTATAATGTACAATACCATGACCCATAAAGTTAAGGGCTTACGCATGGAAAGTACATTTTCCAGTACATTACGTACTAAGTTTTCATTTGTACAATTTTATGCATTATAAATCAGCTATAACACTCAAAAGTACCAAAGTATAACGAGTGTGTTGATAAGCAACATATGTACATAGAAATAAATGTTTGAAACTGGAAAATAAGATGTTATTCACCTTACAACCACTAAGAACTTTACAAGAGGATTGTTCTAAGGTCCATAGACAAATTACAAGTGTTAATCCCAACGTTAAGGTTCTTCAAGGGAAAATCTCACTGCATAATTATGTCATTAGACTAGGCATAAGCAACGAGACTATCCATTATTCTAAAGAACAGTTGGATAAATTGATTAGATAGTAACTTACTAATGATATTTAAGTCTGATAATTTTAATATTCCAACTAACACATGATTAGTTGACTCTAGTTCCATATGTTTCCTTACCAGAACTCGACAAATAACTAACATGAGAGTTAGTGACAAAATTAAATGTTAAGACTATAAGAACCATAATGAACAGTCTTCCAACAACGCTTTTCGATACCTTATATATTCTGATTAATCAGAATATAGTATCATAATTAAGCAATGTTATGAAGGTTGTGAGGTTTGCATAGTCAACATAAAGTCACACTTATCTTAAATTCTCATCTTATTTGTTCTAAATATCTGGATAGAAACATTACTGTGATGAAACTAGATGATACCTTACTTTTCACAACTTTTGTCATCATGCAAATGAGAATTTGACAAAAGGAAAATGAGACTTATAAATTTCATCCATTAGAACCAACAATTCATGAGAAATCATAACATGGTTAATGAGGATGATTTTTCATCTAATCTCATTTTAAGTGATTCTAAATCATGATGTTACAGCCCTAAATATTACTTGGCTTAAGGAATAAGTATGGGTCCATCATAAGTCATTCATTGACATTCGTGGAACTTATTCCAAATGGAATATTCAGACATAATTCATTTATCATTTGAAAGACTATCAACTTGTATCTAAATTTTGTCGCATATGGCCTACGGTCTTAGAAGAACTCTATTCATATATGTAGTTAATCAGATTTCTATTAAATATGTCCTTAAAGTTTCTTATGATATCTGGACATTAAAGAAATCAAATAAAGTCTAACGTATATGTGATAGGTTCCCACGTCACGTAGCTCATTGAAACTTCTCTTGTAGCATTCTAGAGATATTAAAGATCAGTGGGAGCATTAAGTGTCTTAATAATAACTTGCAATAGTTGCAAGAGATGGGGGATTGAAAATTTTAAATTTCCACCTCTTGCACAAGACATCGCTCCATCACGACACTGTTCAATCAAACCTTATCTCCTTAAATCTAATGCTACTCTTACAAAAGTTTCATTGTTGCTTAATTGTGGGCGCACTTAGATTTCTTACCTAAACTAACATAATCCTCAACAAGAGAAACTACAACGACTAATGTCATTAATTTGTTTTCTCTATTAGAATTTGTTGGTCGTTAAGTATTGACCCTAAGCATGCTGAGTTCCTAAAGATTTCTAAGGATTAGTGGGAGCAGTCAAAGTCCTTATTATGACTTGCAAGAAATACAAGAGGCGGGGGGAAGAGTGTCATTAAATTCACTACGAATTTAACTCCGATTACACCTCTTGTACACTATACTGCACCAACTCTTACAAACTTAGAATGAAAATGATAGCAACCTAACCAAGAGCTAATCCATAAAATTGAAACTTCTAATGAACCCAATAATCAACTCAGGAGGTCATCTAGGTTTAAAAGCCTACTAACTTTGATGATTACATAACCTCCCTAATTGAAGTTGAAATGGATTTTGGAAATGTTTACTGATCCTATCTCTTCAAATTAAGCCATTAGTGTAAATCAATCATTTGAATGGAATAAAACAGTTTTCTAGTGAAACTGACTTTGTGTGTTCTTATAACATTTGGGATTTGATTAAGTTACCTAAGAGTGTTCATGACTAAACCAAATCCTAATATAAGCGTTAAGACACTCAAAAGCATGATTGATTGTCAAAGGTTGTACTCAGGAAGAGATAAATTATTAAAGACTCCTTATTGCATATCTAACAAAAGATTTCTTTGAGGATCATCACTGTTCTAGTAGCTTATAATAGTTTTAAGCTACATTAGATGAACATTAAAACGATTTTCCCTAATAAATGGCTGACACGTTTACATGTTCATTAGATAACAACCTAAAGTTTCAAACTGAAGGTTAAAGAACACTTTATTTGTAAGCCAATAATATCCATGTATGGGTTAATGCAAACATCATAATGTGATGAAAAGCTAACGTAATTATTTTCATCAAGAATCAAGTGGATTAATGTACCTACCTCAAGATGAGTGGGAGCAACTAAAATAAACTTGTCTATATAGATGACATTTTTTTGACAAGCATATGTTACATAAGTCAAAGCATTGTTAACACAAACTTTGATATAATAAAACTCAGAGATATCTCTTACGTGATTGATATCATAACATACTGAGATAGACCCAATGGGATATTAGTTTCGTTCCATAAGTTTAACATTAAATGGGTCCTTACATATGTAACAATCAATATTGCTCTCCTTTAGAGGATAATAGGATAAATGATTATTTATTTATGCTTCATTAATTAGAAGCCTTAAGTAAGTTTAAGTCTATACTCGTTTAGATATTACTCATATTGCAACACACTAGATATGTCTAGATTAATGTGTAGCATCTAATGGAGTATTACAATATCTTTAAAAGAAACGAGAGACTACAATTTAAAGAAGAAGTGAGAATTAAAACCGGTTTATTACTCTAACTTTGAGATATTCAAAGATTATAAAATGCAATTTCGGGTATATCTTTATGTCAGCAGACAAAACCTATTTCATGGAGGAGTCATAATGCACTGATATTAACAACCTAAGTTATAACGATATAACATGGTCACTAAATGTTGTTGGAAATTTATCAGTGGACTCATAAGGTTATTGACTCCATATAATTAATATTTTGAAGAATTAGTGTGATAAAGTCAGCTACCATAACTCCTTGAACAGTAACAGTTCAAGAGGTGCTGCATTAAGTTTCGATACGCAATTAATTATTCGTTTATGAACGAATTGAGGAAACTAAGTTTTGTATCGAATACATTCATGATATGCTTAAGGATCCTATAACTGAAGGGCTATTACCCATAAGTCTTATTAAGAGAGCTCGTAGACGGGTATTAATTAATAGTCGTGCGCAATTGCATATCGTACTATGAATGACTAAGTATTAGTTAATTTTCCTCAAGTTTGATTTTGTATGTCTGTTAGAATATGTTCAACCGGTATAATGGCATATAGACAAATAAAAGTTACAAATCAAACAAAGGGCTTACGCGTATTTTGATCATGACGATTAGGTTTTAAATTAAGGCTATAGTATGATTAATGGGGGTCCTGAGTCGCATAATGATTCAACGGCTGTATTTTTCTGCTATAGTACTTGTTTAAGGCTAAAATGAGTGTTAACTCCTGATCAGGCTTATCTAATACTCATAGTAAATGATTACTCGGCTAAGTGGGAGAATGTAAGATTAAATATATTACGTATTAATATTTAATCTATAGCCATCATAATCATTTACATTATAGAGATCAAAATATATTAGAACCTATTATTTAATTAGTTGGTAATTGTTGATGGACCATATTACCCTTAGTAACTAATTAGGTTTCCTCCTGGGTGCTTATATAAGGAGAATTATGTGGAGGTTTAAGGGTTACTCAGTTACACAATTCACACACCCCATTAGCCATAACATCATCACGAAACTTCCTCTCCATAACCGATACCCTTTTCGGTTTCTAAGTCCCCATCATCAGTCAGCACCCTAAGGAGGAACCAGATCAAGATGACAAGCATGTCGAACTCCATTACTGGATTCTCCTCTGCACTATCTGCTGTGACAGGTATGATTTATATTGTTTTCCTTCATGCTCAAACAGAACTGAACCAACATGAATTACTATTCTTTAACATGCTTTCAGTATGATCGAAAACCTAGGGTTTTTAAGTTTTAACAAAGAAATACAAAAGAATCTTGTGTGCCCAAATAAATGCATCAGTTTTCTTGAAAAAGAAGTGATAATGGGCAAATCGGTAATTTTAATACCATGATTCTACAAAGAAGGTTGTATATTTAATAGAATAAGCCAACAAGATTGTTTTCTAATCCAACACTTGTGGTGGTAAGGGGGCTTGGATTCTTCAATAGACCCAAGTTCAATTCTTATTTGTCACTTTGGTGGATTAGACGATAGTGGATAGAGCCTGGCCTCCTTGCAGAGGTGTCAGTTCTATCATGAGTCCACCCGGGTTTTCGTCCTACCGTGTGTTACGCCAGAGAGTTCTGCTCTTGTGGTGGGACAACGACTGTCAAGTGACAGCCGGCAGTATGGTTTTCCGGGGAAACGACCAAGCCAAACTCTGAAGCCAACGTGGGCACAGTTAAGAAAACATAGTATGGCCGAAGTGAGGCAATGAGGCTCTCCAATTTGGGGAGTGTAAAAAAAATTGTTTCTATATTTTCAAAAATTAAATGTAGGTACATCATTGTATCTGCAGACATTTAGAAAGTGAAACTCATGTGCTATATGACCTTTAAGATGCATGCTTAATAAAATCCCTTTAACATGCTTTTCAAGTGGTCATACAATGGCACCCTTCAGGTAAAATACAACACTAAAATGGCGGGTATGAATGTGCCTATAGCTAAACCTAAAGGAAAAAAAGGGTTTATGGATTGGGAATCTCGTTAAATTTGTGAGCGCGTATCTAAGCATTTTTCACTTGAATATCGGTATTTAATTCTGTGTTGTTATACTTTTTTAGAAGTTAGGATATAACTAGGATGAGCCGATGAGGGACTTTGCCTATTTACTGTTGTTCTGTTGCCGGTTTCACCTTATGTATGATTTATCTCTGTTAGGGGACTAGGGGTGGAATCACTAGTGATGGATTCCATCACTCCCACTATCCAATCAACTAATGTCATGTCATCAATCCAATTTCCATCACTAGTGATAGAAATGTAGGAGGGGTGGAATCACTAGTGATGGGGATTCCAATATACAAGTATTAATGCACAATGTACAAGTCATACCCTATAAAACTCAAAACTTTAACGCGTAATGGTGGTAACGCGTTAGATATATAACGCGTTTGACTTGTAGCGGCGGCGGTGTGACCATCTCCCATAACGCGTTGATTTGATTCATCACGGAAATATAACGTAGTGCCCCTGCGGCCTTAGAGGTGAAGATGGTCAGGTCGGATTACGAGTCAAAACATGTTAATATATAGGTATGTGTTAATTATTGTTCCAGTTACAATATTAATGGTGATATGATATTTAACTCTTATTAATACTTTAGTTAACATTTAATTTGAATTTTCTATAGTTTGTACTTGTTAACTTTTAGAAAAACACGAATACAAAGTTTTGTTTAGAGTTAATTGCCATTTTAGTCCCTGTGGTTTGGGCCATTTTGCCAGTTTAGTTCAAAGGTTTCATTTTTAACATCTGGATCCAAAAAGGTTTCATCTTTGCCATTTTGGTCCAACTGACTTAACTCCATCCATATCTGTTAAAGCTGCCAAGGGCATTTTTGTCAGATATGGATGGATTTAAGTCAGTTAGACCAAAATGAAATGACAAAAATGCCCTTGACAGCTTTAACAGATATGGATGGACTTAAGTCAGTTGGACCAAAATGACAACGATGAAACCTTTTTGAATCCAGATGTTAAAAATGAAACCTTTAGACTAAACTGGCAAAATGGCCCAAACCATAAGGACTAAAATGGCAATTACTCTTTTGTTTAAGTAGCATTCTTAGAGCATGCACAACAATAAACATGGTCCAAAATCTAGTCAGATGCCAGATCATTCCAAACTAACACTATTCTAAAACTTACTTTTTCCCACAACAATAAACCATTCCATACCTAGACATCACACATCACTTTTTACGCTAAAAACAAAAAATAGTTTTGTGAGTAGGTGGTCTCCACAATTATCACAAATGCTCGTGCGTTCAAGCAAAACACTAACCGGACCAACTCCTCTAATGGTGTGGTCCGTTTCACTAAGGGGCCGCTCTGCCAAACCACTCCAAACCTCCCTTGTTGGAGATGCCCTGCTACAAATTTTAATTGAGTTGACCTCAAAATACAATAATATTTTTTTTCTCGCATGGGGGCTTTGTCACATGTGCTTGGATTGAAACTTGGTGTATGATAGTTTGGCTACCCGATGACGACCTAGACTATATATTTTTCTTTTTGTATTTTATGTTTATGTTTTTTTCATTTAAAGTGATATATTATCTTTTATTTGTTACGTAACCGTCTAAAATTAGTAAATGTTGTTTATTATTAAATTAAAAAGCAAAAAATGAAGAATGATAAGATGATGGGTATTTTTGTGATTGAAAGATAACGATTATACGACTATGGGGTGTGAAGGAGTTTGGATTGGAGGCATTGCTTAACATGTGACGAGTGTGAGATCCACAAGGTAATATTCAAAAACAAGGGGTGTGGTGTGGCGTGGCTTCGGCTGGCGTGGCTAGCCATGTGGATTTTGTTTTTGTTTTGAGTAAATTATGTTTTTGGCCCCTGTGGTTATATCATTTTTACTATATTAGCCCAAAATAAGAATTTTTAACATATCTGTTCTTATGGTTTTTATAACTAACCATTTTGCCCCCTAAGTCTAACCATTTTGGCCCTCATGGTTTCTATAACTAACCATTTTGGCCCCTAACATGGAGGCCAAAATGGTTTGTTATAGAAACCATGAGGGCAGATATGTTAAAAATTCTTATTTTGGGCAAAAATAGTAAAAGTGATATAATCACAGTGGCCAAAAACGCAATTTACTCTTTTGTTTTTTTAAACTATTTTAAATTTCATTTAATTGGACCAACCAAACAAAGCCAGCCATATCACCTTCTCCCCTCACGCCAGGCTCAATCCACACTCCAGCGGGGCAACGCTAGCCCGGTGTGGTCTAGCCATCGTTGCTTGGCAATCGCCGCCCCAACACACGCCCCACACCCCACTGTCTAAAATGATGTAGAATGAATATCTATTAGGCTGTAGGGTGTGATCATAACCCTTATGGTCACCATGACCCTCCACATCAGCATCATGTCACCCACTTCTAATCCATCATCTAAAACTACTACCCTAACCTAAGGGTGTGGTTATGACCCAAATCACTATTCTTTTATTTTAATTTATTTTTATGAAAGGAAATATTAAAAAAAGAGACTCATGGTTCTAATGGTTTAATCCATGTCAACCATGGTGGATGAGCCAAGAGGGTGATGTAGCAATCCATTAATGGTCGTACGTAACGATTGATGAACCAACCCATATCCCCACACCATTTAGCGTTAAGATGGTCTGAATAACTATGGAAACTTGTGGATATGAATTAAGTGGACACAGTTTTATTTCGTTTTAATTTCTGGGTACCTTCGTTTCTGACCCAGTCAATAGAGATGGCGTTCTTTCTATGATCATTCAACTCCTGTAATTTCTCACGATCTCTTCTACTCTCTCTTCAGTATTCAATCACAGAAAAACATGTTCATCTTTGCAGGAAAACTGCTCTTATGGTTACTATCTTTTATTTTCATATATTTAATCAATACCCCAACCTTAGCTCAACCTGATTTCCTTTCCTACTTATGCGAAAACGCTGCTAACTATACCGCAAACAGTACGTATAAAAGGAATCTCGACATCAGCCTCTCCACCCTCCTGGACACCGACAACGGCTTCGGTTTCTATAACGACTCCACCGGCTTGGGTAATGATAGAGTCAACTCAATCGCCCTTTGTCGTGGCGACCTCAACCCGGATGCGTGTCAGAGTTGTGTAAATGACTCCATTGTTAACTTGCGACAACTCTGCCCTATCCAAAAGGAAGCAATAGGATACTACGTTTTTTGTATGGTTAGATACTCCGCCCAGGGTATACTGGGAAACCCGCAAATAAGCTATAATGGGTCTCAGTTCAACGTCACAAGTACGTCCACGAATATTGATAAGTTCAATGAGGCTCTGGGTACATTACTGAATAGGCTGATAGGCGTTGCGGCAGCTGGGGGTAACCTACTAAAATTTGACAGTGGGAACACGTCTGGTCCAGGTTTCTCAACTATCTACGCGCTTGTGCAGTGTACACCATACCTATCGGAGCAACAATGTCGTAACTGCTTCGATGAATTGATCCAACTCTTTCCAAGTTTGTATGCGGGGAGCATTGGAGGAAGAGTTCTTCTACCTACGTGTAATCTTAGATATGAGATATATCTCTTTTTTAACCAAAGTAAACTGGTCATTACTCCACCACCACCACCACCACCAACACCACCACCAACAACACCACCACCACCACCACCACCAACACCACCACCAACACCACCACCACCAACAAGAGGTATGAACTGTAACTTCTTTATAATAGTAACTATGTTAGAAACCGGTATATTGATTAAATGGGCAATATTAAATAGTTAGTATAGGAAATATAAAACGAAAGAGAAAGACTGAAATAATAAAAGCACTCAAAAGAATTTTGGGGCTAACATAATTATCACATGACGCAAAAAGTCACTTATTAATTAACAAAACAATTTACACAGAGTTAAACTAAAAAGTAAATATGTTCGGGGCAATTATCCGCTAGCTATTTTGGTTTGGTATAGGAGTTATAAACCTGTAGTCGAGAAAAACATAGGAATGCTGTGGTGGATGTCTAGCTGCAATCTTTGGTTTTGTCTGGCCTTGACTAGAAAGTCTCAAATCACTACGAAGGATAAAGTAGGTAATGCAATTCGCACTCGAATTGGCAAAGTTGTGGGTATCACACCCTGGATAAAAGAAAGTTCGGAAGGTTCATCAATTCGATCCACCGGTCGAGCATAATTGTCTTCTATTTAATATTCCAAACTATCTCACCGGCCTTTCATCCCTACCCTATCGTAGGAAATTGCGTATGAAAAGGAAATCATAGAAAGTCATGAGAAAAATCAGTGTTAGAGCATCTCCAACCGTGGTCAAAGTCCAAAATCTGGATCGCCTAGTCAGCATACCACATCATTTCAAACCACAATCATTCCAAACCCCATTACATCCTACTTTTTACATTAAAACAAAAAAAAAGGTTTGTGAGTGTGTGGGGCCCACCAAGTCAGACCAGACTAGTCCGGTGAAACAAATTGGACGAGGTGGGTCAAACTCCCATAACAAGGTGGTCAGGAATTTGTTGGTCCGATGAGTGGAGATGGGGTTATGGATGCCCTCGCTTTTGATGCTCTTATTAACATCACTGGTCACTACTTAGCGATCGCGGTTTGCGATAGAAATCATAAAGGTCCCAAAGTTTGCGACATGCCAAGATCTGGTCGGAAAGCAACTGCAAATTTCAGTCGCAAAAATCATATAACTTGTATATTAAGCAAAATTAAACTATGACTACATATGTCCTTAAAATGTGGATAGCAAGAGTTCCAAAGTAGTTTTTGTAAGGGGTCATGAAAAGCCTAACATCCTTTTTCGTGATCTTTACTTTACTTTATATTTATTATTTTAGAGTTCAATTGATGCCGATGATCTCTAGATCAAGTGGTGGATGACTTGTATTTCTTTTGTAAGATGCAGGTTTAACTTCTACTTGGTGCAGAGTGAGGCAGTGGTGTGGGCAATGATAGGAGACCCATGGAAAATTGGATTCGATCCTTGAGTCAAACGGGTTTATCGGTAATTTCACTGTCGTGCCTACGGACGTGTAGGTTACCGGATTTTCCCCATAATTGGTGGTGGACTCGGTTTACTCTCAGAGTGGTGGGTTACATGTTATGAGAGAGAAGTATTCGGTTTAACACCCTGAAACGCCATTTTATAAAAGTTCGTGTCAAACTTTTTTTCATTAACTGTCTACTTATCATTTTATAAAAGTTCTGTGTCAAACTTTTTTTCATTAACTGTCTACTTATCTTATCGTAACACTTTCTATTTTTCCAGGGAAAAAGAATGACTCGACTCGAACAGTGATAATAATTATTGTTGTGATAGTCATCGGTACTATGATAATAATTGCTTCATTTAGTATCTTTATAAGATTGAGGAAGAAGAAGAAAAATCAAACCACACCACCTAACGCAGAAAGTCTTGACGGTAAGTGTTATATTTCAGCTTAGAATTTATAGTTGATTTTTTTTAACTGTAAATATTACTTCTACCCTAGTTTACTTCAATAATCACAAAATGCTAGTCATTGCCCAAGTCTTACAAAATGCTAGTCATTGCACAAGTCTTATAAGAGTTATGTTTATCTATCAAGTGGACTAGCCCCATCCTAACAGTTGAAATTTATAAAGGATTGTTGTTATTAGATTTTTAGATTGGAAAACACACCCTTTAAGCAACTCCAAATTCTACTCCAATGCCAAAACTTTTATAAACAAATATATTACCAAAATTTTTATAAACAAGTATATTAAATGTTACCTTTTCTTATAACTCGAACCGTTAAATGTGAAACTGTGAAAGTGAAGGAAAATTCCTTGTTTAGGGTGTTGCTATTTGCACTTCCATTTTTTTTATTTTATTTTACTGATTGTACTCCCCCTTCTGAAGTTTGTAAATAAATACAATCAACCCTTGTATTTTTTATTCTTTGAAAATTCGTATTAGGAAATATCCCTATTTTTTCTAGGGGTTTATCTAATTGCCATAGTTTGAATATTTAGATATATACGTAACAATCCTATGGAAGAAAAAAAATCTGCACTAATTGAAAGAAGAAGATTAAGAAAGAGCTTGAAGAAACAATTTTTTTCAACTTTGATTTTTATCATAGTTGTTCTAACTAAAAGTGTTGGTCATCTATTTCAAAAATTCATCAAAAGTGTTCTTGTTGTGCCACTTCACA
Organism: Helianthus annuus; assembly: GCF_002127325.2. NCBI lineage: Eukaryota > Viridiplantae > Streptophyta > Magnoliopsida > Asterales > Asteraceae > Helianthus > Helianthus annuus. Next base: position 176,070,747 of record NC_035443.2, on the reverse strand, counting down.
TTACTTTTCTTATTCAAAAGTGTTGTACTGTAAAAAAAATGGAAAATACAGTTTTCCACTCTTTTTAAATTTTAGTGGAAAAAAAAACAATTCATTGTACTAATAAATAATATTTACAAAGGGATTAAACCGAGACAAATAGCAACTTACATTTTTTAAGGGGAATTTGTAAAGTTATCTATACTATATAATAAAAGAAACCATTTTATGGACACTTGTCATCATATTAGGTCATCTCTTATATATAACTAGTAGGAAACCCGCGCGATGCGGCGGCGACGACAACTTACAAGGCGGTACTTGTTTCCTGTTAGTTTATCAATCCACTCGTGTTACAGTGTATAGCATGTCTCTTAGTGTTCTTATTCCTATCTTATTAATTTTCCATAATTCAACCTATGTAATAAGATAAAACTTGAGGGCAACAACTTTAAAACTGTTGCTAGTATGGTCTTGTAAACACTTGAGACTATAGATGTGGCAGTATGGTCTTGTAAACACTTGAGATTATAGATGTGGCAAAAATATGGTCGATTGTAAAAAATAATAAAAAAAGGAAATTGGGATTAGTTTGATGGGTCAGTGGGAGTGCATACCTACTGAATTCACCATCACTTCTGTAAACCTCTAATCCGTGCAAGCCAGCTTCACTTAATCAACCAATGATAACAACTGGATTTTCCAAAGCCCATGGATGAGCCAACACCGTAACTCAACCAATTTCACATATTAATCGCACTGCTTCCTCTACATCAGGCTCACTTCCACTACATGTTAATTAATGAAAACACAATTTACCACCAGTAAACTCATCATTATCCGTCAACACCATTTGTCTCACATCCGGTTCAGCAATCACCAACTTCTCCTTCTTCATGTGCCAGTCTCCAATCGCACGGGTCACACTTAGTTGACCGTTCAGGTACCCGGCTTCATCAAAGTAACCACCTAACCGCTCGCATCTTTCCTTTTCTTGTAAACAAGTCGACCCCTTGTGGTCTTGCAGACCTGTTCTTACATAGGACCGCACGAGAGTCACCAGCATTGGCTATTATTATATGTCTTCCCACGATCAAAACAGTTAAAGCTGTCGTCCTACAATAATCGCTCACACTGCATTCGTCAGCTAAGGCCAAGTCAGCCTGTAAAATGCTTTGTTAATCATCTGCATCTAGTGGGTAACCCGCACGTGATGAACTGGTGTTGGTTGGTTAGCTGACCATAGTGACTGAAGGTGATGAACCCGTCGGGTATGGATACCGGTTTGTAAAATGCAACGCCGGTTTTTTATTTTTTGGGGGTGTAAGTGGATATCACCTCGAAGTCTTTAACCATTGCGACTTCTAATTCTCCAAGGTTTATTCTTCCTGTGGCGAAACCTTGACCTGCAATGTAGACATGGAGAATTAAGAAGATTGAATGGAAGTCTGATTTTGACTTTAAAAAGTCAAACTTTCAAAACCAAATGGGTTCAGCACTACTGCATTAGTTTATCAAATCGGTTTTTAAGTTATTTGAATCAGATTTTGATTTTTCGGAGGTGAATTCAGATTCGGTTAGATTCGAATGTACCGATTTATGAGAAAAATATATAATTTACATAAAATAAATAAATATATGTGTTTGTTTATTGAAAGTTAAAATGTATATGTAAGATTCATAACCATGCCCATATACACTATTCATCAGTTTAGTTCATTTATCTGAAAAAATATCTTTTGTGATCAATATCAGGCTTAGCTAACCACAAAAAGTCAAACATAAATTACTATAACAAGAAACTTCACTATCCCATTGACTTCCAATTTAGCCAAATTTGATCCAAGATCACGAGTCATACTTGATCTTAGTTGAATATATCAACAAAGATGAAATCCCAATTCCCAATTTTTCTGTCTTTTGAGGTCAAAGAACTTGTTTTACGTATGAATCTAATAAATCTTGGTAATCATTAATCATACACAAAAATGATAAAAGAAACATTGCATAAATTTTGACTTTTGAGGTCAAAGGACTTGTTTTACATATGAATAATTTATTTTTTTTAAATAAAACACAAAAATGATACAGAAACATGGCATAAATTTTGACTTTTGTGGTCAAAGAACCTGTTTTATGTATGGATTCTAATAAAAAGGTAATTGCACGGTACCTTGAACGCGGAAGGGGTCTCCCTTCCCAAGCTAGCGATCCGGCAACGCTGCCTGGCGGTGAATACCCAGCCGAGTTCGAGGGGAACGAAGAGCCTGCAAGCAGGATTCGAACCCGCGCCACTTTAGACTCTCGAACCGGTTTTATAATCATAAACAAAAATGAAAAAAGAGATCTCCTTTCATAAATAATAAATCCATACCCTTTTCTAGAAGGTAGTTTATAAGATTATTGTAATACATGATCCCTTCCTTGTTCACTTCGGTTCCCAGCCCATCTGTAAAAAAAGATCTAGTTTTTAGTGGATCCACTTTCATCACAAAACCAAAAAAAAATGTCAAAATATGTAAAACAGACACCTGCATTTATGATGCAACCAATTGTTTTGGTAACAATCTTAACAGCAGGCATTACCTGGATAGATACGAGACCTAGATATAGAAAATCGGTAAGCACTGAAACCCAATTTGGCAATAAGGTCAAAAAAAATTAATATGGATAAGCTAACAGACACAAAGGAAATCATTTGATAATCATACATTTTATGGTCATTGGCCCCTCAAAGTAAGCATAGGAAGATGTTGTCTCAATATTAAGCAAAAAAAAACTGACTTCACATCTTATTGAAGTAACTACATGGTAAACGAATGATTAGTTCTTCCGGAAAAAGAAAAATCAGAAAAAACAAAGCCTATGTAGGCTTACGGCTTTCGAGGCACCAAATTTTCCTTAAATGAATGCAAATCCGTAAATGCGAATGTTGTACAAAAACAAAACCTTGTAACGATGGTATTGATCTACTGGTACATCTCTGTTTTTACCATCTTTTATCTTTCCTGGTAGACCAAGAAAGGAAAAAGAAGAAGCAAAATAAAATTCCTTAGCAGTTGATGTCATGATATGTAAAAGAATATTATAACAAGCAATACAATAAACCTTGTGTGTGTGTGAAAGCATCCCATATGCAAGGACCCCTGCCACCCTCATTAGCAGCTCCTTCAACCTGCAATATCGCAACAAACAAGAGAACATGCTTGAACTTAACTACCAAAGCATTTCAGTACTTTGACTAACTTTCAGTCAAATCAAATGGAAACCAAAAAAAATTGTTGGTCCCTCTCTATAAACATCGATGCAAACATCAAAGGTCCCAGTGCGACCTACATAAACAATTCCAAATTCAGATTCTTCTAGTCTGAACAAGCCTTTAAAAACTAAAAGTACTATGAAATTAAACCAAAATTGAATCAATAAGCATGAAACTGAAGGCATTTGGGACCTCTTGGCGTTTGGGAGATGTGGGATTATCTACAACAGTTATAAATCCGTCAATTGCATTTGCATGTTCTAACCTAACAACACGATTAACAACAAACAGATAATAATTAAATCGTAAAATCTAGATTAATATTCAAATTCAAATTTCACAACATTTGAAACCCTATAAACCTGAACAACAGCGTTGTCGTCGTGCTAGCTTCTGGTCGGGCCTGCTTCTAAATCGATCTTGCCTCCAATCGCTTCCGATTTGTCGCTATCTCTCTCTCTCTTTCTGATCATGAACCATAGGTTAACAAGGGTGGGATGGAAACGGAGGGGAGGATTGAAACGATTGGTATGAAAACTGGTAGTGGGTTACAATTATATTGAATGCTAATCTCACACTTAAATCCCACAATTGCCCTCCTAGGCGTCTTAAACTTAGTGAAAATTCCAATTTCCATGGCTTTAATCACCTTGTACATGTTGCTTTAAAATTGATATACATGACAAAATTACCATCTTGTACATTACTTCTCCTTTTTAATATAGTATAGATTATTATTTTAGTTTAATTTCTTCTAATTAATTATAGATAACCCTCCTACTAAATATTATTTAATTTAATATTTTATATTATAGATAACCCTCCTACTAAATATTATTAATTTAATATCTTATGAATAATTATTATTTAGTTTAATCTTTTTCTCATTTATAATATTATTTATTTGTTGACCTTGAACTTACTATTACGTCTCATATGTTGAGATTTGTTGTTTGTAGCTTTCTTCAAAAATTCTCCTTTTTTCATTCCCCTTTTGTTTTTCATTTTCTATTTCTTCTTTTTTTTCCTTTAGTTGGTCTTTCTTTTAAGGGTTATACAGTAACCAAATTTCAAGAGTATTATAATTAGGTCATTCAAGTTTCATTTAATGTTTCAAACTTAGATATTTTACCTAAATAGAGGGTCATCCATCCTACATGACATTTAATTAGGTTTTATTTAAAAAAAATTTGTTGACATGACACATAAAATGCCAAATGGATTAGTAAAAAAAATGAGAAATAGGTTTAAAAAAATTTTAAAGAATTGTGGAAAAGTTAACAAAATGCGATTTTTTTTAAATTGTAGAAAAGTTAAAAAAATGCAAAAAAATTAAAAAAAATGTGATTTACCCTATTTTTAATAAATAAATTAATAAAACCTCCTAAATCATTTCGTTTAAATTACTAAAAAATATGAAAGTTTTCTTAAAAAATTAAAATGGGCCAAAAATTCAATTGCTTTTTACCAAACCATTCATACTACTAATAATACCGATTCATAGAACATCACTTTAGAAATAAGGATATGGTGGGCATAGTACCTAATTGTTTGTTTTATGATTTGTAATATTTGATCGTTTTGGGTTTTGGGTTTTGGGTTTTGATTTATTATATTTCTTTTATTTGATTCCATGTCATCATGTTTTTTTTAAGGTTAAATAAATGCTATGTAGGACTATGACCTGCTATTCAGGTAAAATATTTAGCATTAGAACACCAAAATAAAGTAGAATGATCTAATTGGAACAATAAATTTTATTAGTGACTTAATTGGAACACTCATAAAACTTCATTACTATTCTGTGGCATATTCCCTTCTTTTAAAAAATTATTAGGTTAGAACACCGTGTAATACACGGGTTGAATAAATATAATTTTATATATTAACCCATGTAATACATGAGGTTTTTTCAGATATAACTTTTTATTATTTGAAATATAAAGTTAGATTTATTCAATTCGTACAATACACGAGGTTTTTTAAAGATATATATTTTTTTTATTATTTGGTACAGAAAATTACATTTATTCAAACTGTGTAATGCACATATTTTTAAAGAGATATTTTTTTACTAGTTGGTATATAAAATTATATTTATTCAACCCGTGTAATAAATGAGGTTTTTTAAAGATGTATTATTTTATTATTTGGTAAACAATATTACATTTATTCAACCCGTGTAGTACACGTGGTTTTAAAGATATAACTTTTTTATTTGGTATATAAATTTTTTATTATTTAATATATAAAATTATATTTATTACCCGTACAATAAATGAGGTTTTTAAAGATAGATTGTTTTATTATTTATAAAATTTATTTATTCAACCCCGTGTAATACACGGGGTTATAGCCTAGTTTACTTTATAAAAAGAAGTCAAAAAATAAATAATATTTACATAATTAGTTACAAAACGTTTATAAACTTATTTAAATATTAGTTGAACATCTAAAATAATATTTAAAGGAATTAAACGAAGAATATAAGAAAATACAAGGGTGGAATTTAATATAAACATGATATTTTTAGAAAGGGAGGTATAAACAGTAAAAATGGAGGTATATTTACTCACACCCTTAGGGTCTGTTTGGTATGGGGTAATGGAATGGACGAAGGAATGGAATGACGAGGTAATGGAATGGACGAGGGAATGCAATGGATCATTACCATTCCATGTCATGTTTGGTTACCATGTGTGAATGGAATGAGTTATTATTGTGTATTGTTCGGTAGGCAAGAAAAACGGAGTAATAAAATCAGCGATGAGTGGTGGTGGTGGTGGTGGTCGGTGGTAGTGATTGTGGGTGGTTATAGGTGGCGGTAGTGGGTGTTGGCGGCAGCGATGGGTGGTGGTGGCGGCGAGTGGCGGCGCGGCGGTGACGACGAGTGGTGGTGGTGGCAAGGTGGTCGTTGGTGGTGGGTGGCAGCAGAGGTGGCGGTCGGTGGCGGTAGCGGCGGTTGGTGGTGGCGGTGGCGGTGGTGGTGGTGGTGGCGTCGACGATGGTGGTGGGCGGCGGCGGCGAGTGTCGTTAATGGTTGGTCGCAGCTGTGGGTGATAACGGTGGCGAGTGGGTGGCGGCGGCGGCGGTGGTGGCTGTCGGGGTGAGGTGGTGGCGGGTGGCGGCGATAGCGTCGGTGGTGGGTGGTGGTGGTGGTGGTGGTGGGTTGTGGCGAAGGTGGTGGGTTGTGGAGTTGTTGATGAATGGTGCAAGAGGGGATGGAATAGAAAAAAATATGGGGGGTGGAAGGAATGATTTTGAGGGAATGGAATGCATTTTGGAATGAGTGATTCCATTCCATTGACCAACCAAACACTATTTTCTCCATTTTCTCGTAATCATCAATTCCATTCTAGCTCTCATTGATGCATACCAAACACTACCTTATAGAAAATACTTGGCTATAAATAAGCTTTCTAGAATGAGGAAAGTCAAACAAATCCTAACAAACTTACGAGATATACATCAAACTTATTTACACAAAATTTTGACAATAAACACAATATATTCAAGGGTAAACTTCCGTTTTCCTCTATGGTTTAGTCGTTTTAACGGTTTTGCCCCAATCCTTTAAAAATAGCCATTTTACTCCCTGATCTATGAAGCTTATCTCTATTTCACTCCCGGTCCCTAACGTCATCCTATTCAACTATTAAATCCTGGTCACATGCCCCTCACATGAGGGGCATTTTAGTCTTTTCCCATCCTAGATATTTTTCACATCTTTTTTATTGATAAAACAAAAGGAGATGAGCCCACCCCATCATCTTCTTCACACCTTTCTTTCTCTTTGTAGCCACCATCAGCCATCATCTTTGGGGGGATAACCTCTCGTGAAGGCACAACTACTAACATTCTCTCTGTGAAACACAAGTAACCACCATCAGCCACAACAACTAACATCCTCCACTATACCCAACCACTACCACCAGCTCCGTCAACCCCAGCTACAACCATCCATCTCCGAACCCCTACTCGGAGACAATAATCAAAACGCTGCCTCATCATCGTTCAATCACCACCATCTACACAAACCTCCGACACCGCACCAACACACCAAATTGAACCTCCGGCAAACTAAAACAAGAATCACACAGTTTAAAAAACAAAATTGAACCTGCAAGTAGATGTTTCTGAATCTCTCCTTAGCATCAGAAATTCTAAACCCTCGATCCGTCTTCGAACAAATCTCCCTCCTCTGCAGCTTCTTAACACTATTCACAAATCCATCACCACCACCACCACGCCGCCGCTTCTTCGTCACCACTCGCCGCCACCTCTTCGCCACCACTCGTCGCCCGTTACACGGCCGTGGACTCACCGTAATCCTCCTTCCATCCATCCGTCAGTCAAATCGAATTCCCCCAAATCTGGAAACCCTAAATCTAGAGATCGGGTGTTGAAATTAGAAGAATTTTGGGTTGTTTGTAGGGGTGTGTAGTGAAATTTTAGGGTTAAAGTATTGAATTTAATGTGATGTGTCTATGTAAATGAAGTGAAGAAGAAGATAACAGGGTAGGCCTATCTTTTTTGTTTTATCAATAAAAAAGATGTTAAAAATATCTAGGATGGGAAAAGACTAAAATGCCCCTCATGTGAGGGGCATGTGACCATGATTTAACAGTTGAATTGGATAGCGTTAGGGGCGGGGAGTGAAATAGAGATAAGCTTCATAGATCAGGGAGTAAAATGGCTATTTTTAAAGGATAGGGGCAAAACCGTTAAAACGACCAAACCACAGGGAACAAAACGGAAGTTTACTCTATATTCAAATAAACAATTAATAATATCCAAAGGATATTATCGGTTAACATCCCCCCGCTGTTGTAGCCATAGTACACTGAAGGCACAAACTGTCACGAATCCAGGTAAATAGTTGTTTTGGTAGTCCTTTCGTACTGACACATGCTTGTTTGACGTGACCCAATCCGCGTCCGAGTGGGCAGTTAATTTATCGGATTTAGATGGCAAGATTTGTCGTCCGAGGTGTAATGTACCTTTTAAGTAGCGAAGAATACGTTTCAATACCTGTAAATGTGGTCCCATTGGTGCGTGCACGAAAAGACATACTTGTTGCACCGCATAGGATATATCGGGTCTCGTAATCGTGAGGTATTATAGAGCCCCCGCTAAGCTCCATTATAGAGTTCCGTCGACTAGAGAATCGCCATTGTGAGCACTAAGTTTAGAGGAGACTTCAACTGGGGTGGTGAGTTAAAAAGAGCCCTCGATTATTCTTTTTCTGAACATTGATTCCAAGAAAATGGTGCAGGTCCCCTAGATCTGTCATTCTAAACTTAGTTGACCATGCATGCATTAATCGTTGTAGAAGGGCATCCGACGACACGGTGGGAATTATATCATCTACGTATAGGAGTAGATATGCTATATGATTGCCATGTTTGTAAATAAACAAAGAAGTGTCACTGATGCTACTTTTGAAACCAGACTTGATTAAGCAACTTGGAAAATGTTGGTACCATGCTCTTGGACCTTTCTTCAAACCGTATACATATTTTTCAGTATGCATACGTGTTTCGGTATGGACGAATTGGCAAATCTAGGGGTTGAAACATATAAACTGTTTCCTTTAAGTTACTGTCTAAGAATGCATTCTTTACGTCGAGTTGATGTATTGGTCATGCACGAGAGATGACGAGACTAAGAACCATTCTAATTGTAGTCGGTTTAACCACCAGATTGAAAATGTCATCACAGTCAATACCGACCATTTGACTTTTGCCATTAATAACAAGGCGAGCCTTGTGTCTTTCTACTGTGCATTTTGAATGAAATTTGTGTTTGTATAACCACATGCAATGAATTATCGGGGCATCAGTAGGTCTTGGAACTAAATCCGAAGTGTTATTTTCCAATAGAGCTTTATATTCATTACGCATGGCAATTTTCCAATTTGAATCACTAATGGCAGAAAGATGGGACTTGGGTAATGGTGAGATAGAAAGTGAGGTGACAATGTTTAATTTAAGTGGTACTCTTGGTTTAGTATTTCCGGTTCGAGACCGTGTTACAATACGATGAGTGGGAATAGGTAGAGGTAGTGGAGCAGGAACAGTGGTCATCGGTGTGTGGTCAAGGTTGGGCTGCAAATCAGTAGGTGGACTTGGAGGTTGGGAGGAGTTGTGTAATAGAGTTGGATGGCTCGCAGTGAGATGGATGGGTGGCAGGATGACTAGAAGTGGGTTGTGGAGGGATTGGGTGGGCTTGGGCCGTGGAGTGATGTGGTGTAGCTGGGTTGCGGGTTGGGCGGTTGGAATGAGGGGTGTGATGGGTGGTAATGGGCTCAGTAGACGGGCCGGTAGGGTGGGATAATATGCGGTTGATAGGTGACGAGATGGGCTAGGTAAATATTACAGGTGATGGGTCTAAGAAGGAGTGGAGATCTGACGAGAAAAAATATTTTTTCTGGTTGAGATTACTAAGCAACGGTATCCACAGTCGTTTGTCGGATAACCGAGAAAGACACATGGGGTAGACCGAGGTTCGAGTTTGTGAGGTCGTGTGGCCGAGGTGTTGGGATAACATACGCAACTGAACATACGAAGGTGGTCTTAGGTAGGGTGTTGTTGATATAATATGGAAGTTGTCATGAGCCCATCAGACCACCACTCAGCAATAATCTAGAACAGAGAATTCAAGCCCAACCGAGAAGAAGCCAAAGAACCCATATCCAGCCCAAGAGATTTGGTGACTATGTGATGAGCGCCATGTCAGCAAGGATCTAACAGAATTCTGTTAGGATGGTATATTTAAAGTAAATTATGTATTGGTCATGGGTATGCAAATTGTTAGCTCTTATGAGTCTCTATTTCTCATCTCCTTCTTAGTATTCTGTTTTTCCCATCCCCAATTCTCTGTTCTTAATAAAATTTCGATATAATCTTTTGGAATTGTGTTGATCAGTCCAATTTGGTGCTTTCATTGAACATCTGCACCGATGGCAGATGGAACTCGACTACGTGGTTAGACGATTCTCTCAAAACGGTTCAGGAGGATCAGAAGGGTTTACGTCGTGACATTGATGAACTTATCACTGCCATCGGCACTCAACAGCAATCCATCAACGAATTGATTAAGCGTCTCGAAATCTACACCCCAGTGAGCGGATGGTGACAAACCTCGCGATGATGGCGCAGGCACCTCTTCGGTGTTAGGTCGCCATAAACCGGCACCAGTGTACCTTCCCCGTTTCAACGGCGATAACCCAGAATGGTGGGTCGCTCAAGCTGCCCGTTACTTCTCCTTCTATTCGATTGCTGATGCGGATCGGCTGACCATCGCTTCCTTCTACTTGGATGAGGCGGCGACGGACTGGTATGACTGGTTGGAACATCATCACTGGCCGACTACTTGGGACGCTTTCATAGCGGCTCTGACCAAGCGATTCCGATCATCAGAGCTTTAGAGACTAGAGGGTTTATTGGCAAAACTACAACAGACAACAATAGTGGCGGATTATAGGGCACGTTTTGAAGCAATATCAAATCAATCGATTCCGTTACCAGTGGAATTTCTCATGAGTTATTTTATTTCCAGTTTACGGGCGGATCTGAAACAATCAGTTATCATCCATCAGCCCAGTACGTTGGAGGATGCTATGGATAAGTCTCAGTTGCATGAGCAACGGGTCCAATTCGAGAAGGGCCTGGGCCGAGTTTCTCTGGGTTCTTCTAAACCTTTATTACCCACTCCAAAACCTGTTACCACCGAGAATAACCTCAAAATTGGGGCGTCTTCTACTCCACCGACAAAGGTGGGATTCCGGCGATTAACTCCTGCTGAGATCTCCCAAAAAAAGCGCTGGGTCTCTGTTATCATTGTGATGAGAAATACACCTGGGACCATAAATGTAAGGCTACTCCTCAACTTCTCTTCTTTGACGATGATGTTTTTTATCTAGGTGGGCAGTTAGAGCCCTCGGCGTCATTGCCAACCGGCGCTGATTTAGCTGAGAAAATACAACTCGAGTAGGTTGCCGCTCAGTCTGCGATTTCATATAACGCCCTCTCGGGTGGGTGTTCATCGACAACATTACGTTTCACTGGGTCCGTTCATGGCAAAGCGGTTCAGGTACTCTTAGATGGGGGTAACACCCACTGTTTCGTACAAACTCGTATTGCTCACTTACTTAATTTTTTAATTGAGGCTGTTCCACCATTGTCGTTCTCGTGGGTAGCGGCGAACGGTTACCATGTTCCGGGTTGGCTAAACAGGTGGAATTAGTAATTAAAGACCATTCTATTGTTGCTGATTTTTATGTCTTACCATTGCAAGGGTGGGACATGGTTTTAAGGGTTTCCTGGCTCGCTACCCTGGGTCCGGTGATTACCGATTATTCGAATGCAGTTTTTGAGTTTACTCTCAGGGAGAAACAGGTTACATGGCAGGGTGACACTACCAACACAGCTCAACCTATCCATTTTAATGGATTTCGTCAATTGTTTCACTTATCCTTTGTTCCACCAGACTCTTCTCCACCTACTTATCATCCTGAGTTGCCAGTCATTTTAACTCAATTTGCTGATGTGTTTACAGCCCCTACTGGTTTACCCTCGATTCGTTTTCATTATCATCGTATAGAGTTGCTGCCTACTTGTGGACCTGTCTCCGTGCGTCCTTATCGGTATCCTCATTTTCAGAAACAGGAGATTGAGCGTCTAGTTCACGTACAGCATGCTTAATCAAGGTATCATTCGTCCAGGTACGAATGCTTTTTCTTCTTCGACAATATTGGTGCGAAAAAAAGACGGTACATGGCGGTTCTGTGTTGACTATCGGGCATTAAATGCTATTATGGTGCGCGATCGGTTTCTTATTCCATCAATCGATGAATTATTTGATGAGTTACATGCAGCTACCTATTTTTCCAAGCTTGATTTACTAGCCGGTTATCATCAGATTCGTCTAGCCCCAGAAGATACAATCCGACCCACGACAGGCACTATGAATTTTTAGTTATGCCCTTTGGGCTAACGAATGCTCCGTCTACATTCCAACGGCTTATGAACAATGTGTTTCGTCCATTTCTTCACCGTTTCATCTTGGTTTTCTTTGACGACATTTTAATATATAGTAAAACATGGGATGATCACCTGCATCATCTCAGTCTCACTTTACAACTACTGCGCACTAATCAGCTTGTTGCTAAGTTGTCGAAATGTACTTTTGCTCAAACACAAGTCGGTTATTTGGGACACGTAATTTCATCTCTTGGTGTGGCTGTGGATCTCGACAAAATTAGTATCATCCAACAATGGCCAACCCCTAAAAATGTTAAGGATGTTCAGAGTTTCTTCGGATTTACCGGTTATTACCGTCGGTTTATTAAAAATTATGCCACCATTGCGGGCCCTTTGACGGATCTCCTCCGAAAGGATGCCTTTTTTTGGAATTCTACAACATTGCAAGCCTTTCAGCAACTCAAACAACTTCTCAGTTCGATTACCGGATTTTGACAAACCATTTAACCTCGAAACGGACGCTTCCGCTACTGGTGTTGGAGCTGTCCTTTCTCAAGATAAACATCCAATCGCTTATTTTAGTAAGAAACTTTGTCCAAGAATGCAACAGGCTTCTACATACCATAGAGAAATGTATGCTATAACACAGGTTATCGCTAAGTGGAGGCAGTATTTGTTAGGTCACAAATTTACAATTGTGACAGATCAACAGTCCCTTAAACGTCTCCAGGATTAGGTAATTCAGACCCTTGAGCAGCAAAAGTGGTTGGGAAAACTGTTGGGTTTTGATTTCGACATTGTTTATCGTCCCGGGAACCAAAACAGCGATGCCGATGCGTTATCTCACGTCCTTGCGGGTCACCTCATGGCTATTTCAACCCCCGATTCCTTCTCTATTAGTGCACGAAAATGATGGAGGGTCTGTTGCATCCAATGAGGATATTGATTTTGGCACGGTTGCAGGGTGGAATATTGTGGTTTCTTTGGCGGTTTCTGTTACGGGTTTGAGGAATGACGCATGATTTTGGACTATTTTAGGTGTAGGAGGAGCAAGTGTTGGCCCGGTGGCGGAAACGGTAGTAGGAGACGATATGGTTGTTCGCTTTGGTGTCGAACTCGTGGTTAAAGGAACTTGTTTTGGTGGTGGTGTTGCGACGGAAGTGTCAAATGGAATAAGGAAGGGGGCTTCCCGAGCGATGCGAATCGATCGGAGCTCATTGAAGATGGTTTGCAACTGAGATTCGAGCCTCACAAAGGATTCATTCATCCATTGATAAAACTCGACTTCTGATGAAGTATGAGCAACCATGGTCCGAGGGGATCACGACAGCTCTGATACCACTGTTGTGGTTCCAACGGTTTCGTTGGCCAAAAGCATATAGAAAGAAACTAGAAAGCAAATTAGAAAGAATTCTTGATTTAATTTTTCTTCGATATCCCTTTGATGTAGAAAAGTAAAAACACAGAACCACTACCTATCAAACATGGCATCATGGGTATATACTCCCACTACTGCCTTTATTCCCTCACTATTTCAACTAACCTAAGATTAAGTAAACCATGTGACAAAAACCATAAACATACAATCTATCTACTATAATAAAAGAAACCAATAAGTGACACATGTCATTCATTAAGGCGTCTACATTTGTAATTTCCTGCCTTTTCATACTTATCTGATATCAATTAATTAAATAATAAATAATCAATTAATATTAAATCTTATCTTACTTTGAATGTCGGATATAATCATTCTATTTTTTCCAATAATATATTATCTTCAAATTTAAATTATAAATTTAAGATATTTTTTAAATAATAACACAAAACAATAATCTTAAATTTAAAAAAAAACAATAATACGCTCGTATAAAAAATTTAAAGTACAAACAAAATTTACAAAATTACTTATTAGACATTAGATCAAACTTTCAAAAAAACACTAATTAGGAAGAGAAGCTAATAATATAATTCTGTTTTTGATTTTTCAAATTGGGGTTCTAATCAATTCGAATTAAACTTAACCAAGTTTGTGATTTGATTCGAATTAAACCGAACCAAATTTATGATCTTTTAAACGAATCCAATAGCATATTATTTACTATACAAAATTATATTTATTTAACCCGTGTAATACATGGTGTTTTTAAAGATATAACTTTTTTTATTATTTAGTATATATTCGCCCCGCATGCGGTATACAAGGTTACAAAATTACGTTTATTTAATCCGTGTAATACACAGTGTTTTTAAAGATATTTTTTTTTATCATTTAGTATATATAATTATATTTATTCAACCTGTACAATACATGGATTTTATTATTTGGTATATAAAATTACATTTATGCAGTACAGTACATGGGGTTCTTAGAGATATAATTTTTTTATTATTTAATATATAAAACTACATTTGTTCAACTCGTGTAATAAACGAGATTTTTAAAGAATAACTGTTTTAATTTAGTATATAAAATTACATTTATTAAACCCGTGTAATACACGGGGTTCTAACCTAGTCTATACTATATAATAAAAGAAACCACTTTAGGGACACTTGTCATCATATTAGGCCATCTCTTATAGATAATTATTATTTTAGTTTAATCTCTTCTAAATAATTATAGATAACTCTTCTATAAAATATTATTTAATTTAATATCTTATATTATAGATAACTCTCCTACTAAATATTATTAGTTTAATATATTATGGATAATTATTATTTAGTTTAATATCCTTCTCATTTATAATATTATTTATTTAAATTAATTATATTTGAACATTTTGTTTAGTTTGGTATCAAATAGATTTTACGAAACTTGAAATAAAATTAACTAATATTATTTATCATTTATACATTTACCGAGTTTTAAATAAAGGGTTAAATTTATTGAGACTTCGTTAACAAATTTTGCAACAACAGAATAATCTATTTTTATCACGAAAACCAAACTTTGTATTAATATATTAAATATTTTTATTTTCACTATACAAAATAACATTTACTCAACCCATATAATACATGAGGTTTTTTAAGATATAAATTTTTATTATATGATATATAAAATTAGATTTATTCAATTCATACAATATACGGAGTTTTTTAAGGACATATATATTTTTTTATTTAGTACAGAAAATTACATTTATTCAAACCGTGTAATGTGCATATTTTTAAAGATGTAATTTTTTTTATTATTTGGTATATAATATTACATTTATTCAACCCGTGTAACAAATGAGGTTTTTTAAAGATGTATTATTTTATTATTTGGTAAACAATATTGCATTTATTCAACCCGTGTATCACACGTGGATTTTAAAGATATAACTTTTTTTATTTGATATATAAAATTACATTTATTCAACTGGTATAATATGGTTCTTATAGATATAATTTTTTATTATTTAATATATAAAATTATATTTATTCAACCCGTACAATAATTAAATGAGGTTTTTAAAGATATATTGTTTTATTATTTAGTATATAAAATTACATTTATTAAACCCGTGTAATACACGGGGTTATAACCTAGTTAAGTATAAATGAAAACTTTTGCAATTGAAAATAACGTAAAGTCACGAACACATCAAAAATTCCTTGCTTGATTATCAAAAAAACTTGCTATAAACAAGCCTTTTACAATGAGAAAATTCAAACAAATCCTAACAAACTTACGAGATATACATCAGACTTATTTATACAAAATATTGAAAATATTGACAAAATAAATACAATATATTCAAATAAACAAACCAATAATATCCAAAGGATATTATCAGTTAGCATTATATTCTTATAAAATATAAAAAAGAATTCTAATATGGCCTCAATTAAAAAAGTTCGGATTTGGTAGCTGGACCAATGGTTTGTACCGTGAACAATAATTTTGTGTTGTAGCTAAAACTCCAAGTTGCATTTTGCTAATAAACATCAATACATCATATAGCTTAGTGAGACTCGTCTTTTGCTTAACTAAAGCTACATAATATTGGTGCAGCGGAATCTTTTCACTACAGCTTCCGTATGGTGAAAGCAGCAACAAACAACTTTTCCGAAGAAAATAAGCTCGGACAAGGAGGATTTGGAGCCGTTTACAAGGTATGAACCAATATGTATTTGATAATTATTTAAACAAATATATTATCACACACTTTTAGAGAAGGTGAAATGTATAAAGTTCTTCACACGTTTTAAGGCTCCTCGGTATGGTTCCGTCTCCACCCCTGGCGCCGCCACATCACCACCGTTCTCCCACGCCGCCCCCCCTCCGTCCCCCTCCGTCCCGTCGTCGCCGTCCGAGTTTAGCCGTTTGAGACGGACCAAACATGTGGGCCTCCCCCTCGGCGACGCCGTCCTCCCACGCCGCCCCCTCCGTCCTCATCCCGTCGCCGGCGTTCCTCCGGTCACCATACCGAGTAGCCTAATATCCACAAATTGTTATCACCATTTACAAATTCCAAGAATACAAAAAAAGATGCCCGCATTTATGACTTATGAATGTTGTGTACTAAGAACATGTGTAGTGGTGGAATAAAATAATGTTTTTATCATGGGGCATTATTCGACACGTGTCATCCTAGTCAGCATGGGGCATTATTGCAAAAGTGATGTAGTGGGCATAATGCCTTATAATGCCCCTTCCAATTATTAAAAAAAAAAAGGAAAGTAGTTGCTGCAGGTCAAAGTCCTCCTCATTGGCTAGTCAAAGTCCTCCTCACACTCCATTGGCCACATCCATTTTCCTTCCAACCCATTTAAGCGTTATAATTAAAATGCTGGCTTGCAAATTTTCAAAAAAAAAAAAAAAAAAAAACGCCTCATAACGTCTAGTGTAGTGGGGGAGGGGCGTTTTGGGGCGTTTTTTTTCAATTTTTTTTAAAAATCACGCCCCACTACGGATAGTCTAACATAAAATTGTCCGCACTTAAAAATGTGAAGATAAATTTGTTACATTAGACGCTGGGGTGTGGGCTCGGGAAAGGAAATGGGGGGGGGGTGACGTGGTGGGGGAAAACGTCGGGGAAACACAACAACAGTGTAGAAATATAATATATCTTCTAGTGTATGTGCAAAAATGAAACATTGATATAACTTAAGCATTTGATTAATTAAATTATTAGGGGGGGGGGGGGGGTGTGTGACGTGGTGGGGGAACACGTCGGGGAAACACAACAACAGTGTAGAAATATAATATATCTTGTAGTGTATGTGCAAAAATGAAACATTGATATAACTTAAGCATTGATTAATTAAATTATTAGGGTACCCTTGATGACGGGCGCCAAGTAGCAGTAAAAAGGCTAGCATGGAATTCTGGGCAAGGGGATCAAGAATTTAAAAATGAGGTTTTGCTATTGGCGAAACTCCAACATCGTAATTTGGTTAGGCTATTAGGTTTCAGCATAAAAGGAAGTGAACGACTTCTCATTTACGAGTTGCTACCAAATGGAAGTCTTGATCAATTTATATTTGGTAAGTATTTAAAAGCACATGTTCTTTGAATACCACAAATTACATTGTGTAAGAGTTAACGAAATAAGAATAAAGCAATACACATATTTAGAAATTTGGTAGTTTATGAACAATATGCAATATGCAAGCATTGATATAAAAGTACCAACACTTGTTAAATAAGAACAAAATGACTAATTTATCTCCTCGACAAATCCAGCTTAAATAGTAGACCACCTTGTAAAAATGTTTTATCTCATTTCTAAAATTCATTCAAGTCACTAGAGATAAGCATTTGGTAGGTAGATCATTTTCGGTACTAGTACCGGTACCAGTATTTTCTGTTTTTCAGGACCGGCACCGGTTTGGCACGGTACAAGTATTTTGGTTGATTTACCCGTACTGTACCGGTTAATTTCGGTATCTGTACCTGTTTTTCCTGTTTTTATGTACCGGTCTGGTTGGTTGATTTACCCGTACTATACCGGTTAATTTCGGTATCGGTGCCTGTTTTCCCTGTTTTTCTGTACCGGTCCGGTACCATGCTCATCCCTACAAGGCACTACTAAACAAATGAGTACTAAATAAATGAGTATCACCGAAAGCCAATTCCGTTGCTGATACTCCGATGGGAAAATGATCGGACATGGCTAATTTGGTTTCTGACAAATTACCAACTTACAGATTTAAGATTACCAACAACTTTTTTGTGGTGGCACTTAAAACAAAATTACTGACAAATTAGTGTCGGGTAATCTTTCAAATAATTACCAACGTAGCTTTGAAAGGTCGCCGACGACTATCCCCTCGGTAATTCTCTTTAATTAAAAAAGTTACTTTTATTTCCTGCTTTAATTAAAAAAGTTACTTTTATTTCCTGGAAATTAATAAAAATAATTATATTGAAAATGATTTATTTTGTAAAATCAAATAATGTAAAAAGAATCTATATACTATATAATAAAAGAAACCATTTTGAGGACATTTTTCATCATATTATGCTATGCCTTATGGATAATTATTATTTTAGTTTAATTTCTTCTAATTAATTATAGATAATCCCTCTACTAAATATTATTTAGTTTAATTATTACTTTTATATTTATCTATTTACTTCAAATTCAAACTTAGTTATCTAATTTGATATTAGATTAAATTATGATTTTGGTCCCTGTGGTTGTATCACTTTTACCCTTTTAGCCCCAAAAGGAATTTTTTAACATCCGAGCCCTCAATGTCTTTTTTTCTAACCCTTTCCCGTGTAATACATGAGGTATTTTAAGATATAACTTTTTATTATTTGTTATATAAAATTAGATTTATTCAATTCGTACAATACACGGGTTTTTTTAAGGATATATATTTTTTATTATTATGTATAGAAAATTACATTTATTCAACCTGTGTAATACACATATTTTTAAAGATGTAGCTTTTTTATTATTTGGTATATAAAATTACATTTATTCAACCCGTGTAATAAATGAAGTTTTTTAAAGATGTATTATTTTATTATTTGGTAAACAATATTACATTTATTCAACCCGTATAATACACGTGGTTTTAAAGATACAACTTTTTTATTTGGTATATAAAATTATATTTATTCAACCCGTACAATATGGTTCTTATAGATATAACTTTTTATTATTTAATATATAAAATTATATTTATTCAATCCGTGTAATAAAATAATACAATATAGGTTTAACATATACACAGAAGAAAAAATTAGCCAAGTGGATGTGTGTGTGTGTGTGTGGGGGGGGGGGGGGGGGGCATAATTTGATCCATTTGTGCTTTGAGTTGCCGTATCATCTCTCGGTTAGGGTCTCACTCCTTAGCGTAGTATACTTTTCCATCAACCCCGTTTACATCAACATACATGCCATTTTGAGAGTGATAACTATAATGTAAATACTTTTCCTTTAAGGGTGGGTCCACTAGTTCACCCATTTCTAAATGGGCCCTAGGGTTTCTTAGGGTCATGTGGTTACTATCTATATAATCTCATTGTATGTGTCATTTTTATTCAAACTAGTTGATTTCCCCCGCGCTTCGCGGCGGGATCTTGATCGGCATCGATTCGGTTTATTTCGTACTGACACAATACATGCATTCGGTATAGCAATCAACATCTGATCTACATCGACCAAAAACCAAAAACCAAAAACAATAAAACAAACACGATGTCAATACCGATGTTGTTGGGTCACAGTTAATAGTGATACTATAAGTTTATTGAAACTAAAGGCAAAAATATAAATACCGGTATCAAATATCGATGTTGTTCGTTCAGTTTTACGTTCGGTACAGTAGCTACACACTGTCTACTTTCAATAAGATTTACCGAAAACCATAAATATGAATACCAACACTTATGTTGTTTAGTCGGTTTTCTTTTCGGTATGGTGGCAACACGATATCAATCTTCAATAAGATTTATATCAGAATGTTGGAAAAAATACGTAGATGTGCGTTTAGAAAATTTTTAAAAAATTAACGTACACAAATCATTTAAAAAAAATATATCAAATGCCTAAAACAAATACTTTGAAAAAGTTATTTATTTTTCATGATCCCTCTACTTCAATATATAAATATTATTAATAAAAAAATATAATGAACACTAAATAAAATATGTGTAATATTACAAAAAAATAAATCTTTAAAAAAAGTCTTTTACTGTTCATGCCCACTTTGTTTTGATATGTATAATAGATTTTTGTTAGTGGATATTAATACTAATGCCGATATATGTAGATACAACTAATCGTGCACTCCTTGACTGGGAAAAACGATACAATATCATTAAAGGTATTGCAAAGGGACTATTATACCTTCATGAAGATTCTCGTTTAAGGATAATTCATCATGATATGAAGGCAAGTAATGTATTACTAGATGCACAAATGAACCCCAAAATTGCTGATTTTGGCATGGCAAGATTGTTTAACACTGACGAAACTCAAGGAGACACAAGTCGGATTGTTGGAACTTAGTAAGTACATTTTTTAGATGAAACTACTATGGGGACATTACTAGAGTTGTATTTGTTATTCAAAACAAATACACTTCTTTTATGAATTTATCTATCGCGGTCAAATTGTTTCTAAATTTGATTTTAGGCAATCCCTTTTTTTCTGACCAAGTGTATACCGCATGATTAAAGTTTTAATGTGGCTTCTCTTAAAACATTGTGTTAACATGAACTTGTGAGTTTGCATTACATCACCAGTATGAAACATCCATTTTAGAAACCAGTAACTTGTCACTAAATGTGTTAGAAAACAGGGTGAGGGTCACAACAGACAAGCTTTCATAGCTTGTATTTATATTACGTTTAGGCCATCTGTGGCGTTATGCGACAAGTGGCGAAACGCGTAAGAGAGGGGCTTTATGGGGCTTTATATAACTTGAGTTTAGAGTGGGGATATATATGTATGGGGCTTTATATATGTATGTATGTATGTATGTATGTATGTATGTATGTATGTATGTATGTATGTATGTATGTATGTATGTATGTATGTATGTATGTATGTATGTATGTATGTATGTATGTATGTATGTATGTATGTATGTATGTATGTATGTATGTATGTATGTATGTATGTATGTATGTATGTATGTATGTATGTATGTATGTATGTATGTATGTATGTATGTATGTATGTATGTATGTATGTATGTATGTATGTATGTATGTATGTATGTATGTATGTATGTATGTATGTATGTATGTATGTATGTATGTATGTATGTATGTATGTATGTATGTATGTATGTATGTATGTATGTATGTATGTATGTATGTATGTATGTATGTATGTATGTATGTATGTATGTATGTATGTATGTATGTATGTATGTATGTATGTATGTATGTATGTATGTATGTATGTATGTATATGTGTGTGAGTGGGGAAGGATGTAACACGCCGTTATGCATTTCGTGAGAAGGAGAGATTTTCAGCACATGGCGCCCCCCGTAATGGTGTTGAGGGGCGCCATGGGGCGCTATGGCTCAAATCCAAGTGATATACCGCCCCATTACACATACTCTTAGGCATGTAGAGAAATAAAACGGCCTAATAACTAATTCTGACATTTCGAGGGGCTTTTCATGACTTGTTAAGTTTCTTGTACTAAAAACTAATTTTAAAATAATCAAGACGTGTGTGTGAGTATGTGTTCGTATGCATGAATGTGCTAACTTTTCTCCTTATATCTTATAGCGGTTATATGGCACCTGAATATGCCCTGCATGGCCAATTCTCAATGAAGTCTGATGTCTTTAGCTTTGGAGTGTTAGTACTAGAGATGGTAGCAGGTCAAAAGAACAAACGTTTTCAAAATGGAGAGATCATTGAATATCTTCTTGGCTTCGTAAGTGTCCACCCTTTCAACCAACAGGATCATATTGTTTTTATGCACATATGCTCTTTTTGGAAAAGTATTTTTGTAGTGTATGAATCCTGAATATTGAATTGCTAATAAATGTTTAGGCATGGAGTAGTTGGAGGAATGGGACAGCAACAGACATAATAGATCCTACATTGAAGACGGAATCATGTTCATTGGATGATATCATTAAAATTATTCAAATTGGCTTATTGTGTGTTCAAGAAAATGTTAGTGATAGGCCGACCATGGCTTCCGTTATTCATATGCTTAATAGCTTTACTACTATTACGCTTCCCGTACCAGCAGAACCTGCATTTTTCATGCATACCAACAATGATCCTGAAATGCCACTCCTACACGAGTACAATTCTTCTAGTGGGTCACAATCACAATCAAGAGTATCTCGACATTCTATAAATGGCGTTTCAGTATCTACTTTTGTTCCTAGATAGGTAATAGAATGCTTTGATATGTCACCCATACATTACATTAAACGACTATTTGATTTTACCATTTAAGATTGTTGAGCATAAGAATGTATTTCTGGATTTTATTTTCTATAATAAATGTGTGTTTCTGTTGTTTTTCTTACATTAGTCATAATTATGTTGCATGCATGTGTTTGACACATTCATATCCTGATCAACAGTTCGTGTAAGTAATTAGAACACTTTATGGATGCTGCTGGGGAATTTTATAAAACCGGATAATAAGAGAGGCGTGTAATCATTCACAGATCAAATTATTACAGTGATTCTACCAAATAATCC
Source organism: Helianthus annuus (assembly GCF_002127325.2). Lineage (NCBI taxonomy): Eukaryota > Viridiplantae > Streptophyta > Magnoliopsida > Asterales > Asteraceae > Helianthus > Helianthus annuus. The sequence continues at coordinate 176,047,888 of NC_035443.2, read as the reverse complement.
AATCAGATACAACTCTGAATTCGAGAAATAGAACAATAATATGTGTATATTGAGAATTCGTAATGAACCAGAGTGTGTGACCAAGAACCCTAATTTCGAATATCAAATAAAGATTTTTTTTTTCAACCATATTTCGATTGTTAATACGATATATAGTGGATTTGTTTCTGTCTTTTGGGGAATCTTTTTTCACGGCTCGATAGATAATTTTTTGGGGATGAGGGCTGGTAACTGCCTGTTGGCAGTTATTATTTTACAATTCAAAAATTGTCTCTAAAATGGCTTTATTTTTATCTAAAAATTTTTGACGTTTTTAGGAAAAATAATATTTTTAAGGCATTTCCAATAGAACAATTTAATAAAAAATTTAATAGCTCGACCCCAGCTAGGGGCTCCGCCCCTTAGACCCTACTCCCGGGGGCGCTGCCCCCGCACCCCGCCAAGGGGGCGCCCCCTTGGAGCCCCCATTCGGGGCTTCACCCGAATATTTGGAATTATAACAACTCGAACAAGCGTGCATTCCCGCACCTCCTACTTGTTCGATGTATATTATAATTCCCTTTGGTCACCAAATTAATCCCGATTACACTAAAATATCTAATGATCCTCTCCTATTTTAACGTAATCCTTCATTAACTTAAACAAATTCACAACAATCAAACGTATGTATAAAATGAAATATCACGACTGGGCATAGACTGGGTATTGTTGTTGACTGGTGAAGATCAAGGGGTAGAACAGGACGCCCTGTCTACCTCTATACGAGGCATAGACTAGGCAGTTAATTTTTTTTATTTCTTAGTTATTATTATTATTATTATTATTATTATTATTATTATCATCATTATTATTATTATTATTGTTATTATTATTATTATTGTTATTATGAGTAAATTACAAAAATCGTCCTTTATGTATGTCACTTATTGCAAACTGTGTCCTTTATCTTCAATAATTACAGAAAACGTACTCGATATTTGCAAACTCTTGCAAGTTATGTTTTTTAGCCCTAACTCAGTTAATTTTTTGTGGTTAAATATGACCAAGTGGATCCCACATGAGGGTATTTTAGTCATTTTAGTCTCATGTGGGGTCCATTTGTCAGATTTAACCATAAAAATTAACTGAGTTAGGGCTAAAGGAGATAACTTGCAAGGGTTTGCAAACATCGAGTACGTTTTCTGTAATTATTGAAGACAAAAGACATAGTTCGCAATAAGTGACGTACATAAAGATTTTTGTAATTTACTCTTATTATTATTATTATTATTGTTATTATTGCTATTTATTATTTATTATTATTATTATTGTTATTGTTATTTATTATTCTTATTCTTATTCTTATTATTATTGTTATTTATTATTTAGAGTAAACTGTCATTTTGGTCCCTGTGGTTTGGCCAGTTTTGCCACTTTAGTCCAAATCTCAAACTTATTACATCTGGGTCCCTGTGGTTTGTTTTTTTTTTTTTTTGCCATTTTGGTCCAAAATCCAAAAATCCCCCTTTTTGACTGTTAAAAGCTGTCTATTTTGTCCTTTAGTGTAGGGGCATTTTGGTCAATTTTTAAATTTCATTTTTTTTCAATAAAACCTAAATCAAAATAATCATCTTTCTATAGCACCACCACCACTGCCACTCCAAACATCATCATCAAAACCCAGATCAAGAACGTCATCAAAACCCAGACAAGAACATCATCAAAACCCAGACATCATCAAAACCATCATCAGAACATCATCAAAACCCAGATCAAGAACATCATCAAAACATCATCAAATATCATATTTGCAATAAAACCCAGATCAAGAACATCATTAAAACCCAGATTCCAACACCACCCACAAACTTAAAAAACAAACCCACAAACAAAATCAAATCTTGATCAAAACCCAATAACCGTATCCAAATTACAAACAAGCCCACTAAATCAAATCAAAACATCAACTATCAATACCGATTTCAAAACAAAAGAAAAAAAAATGAAAAGTTCACCTGCCGCCACCTGACCACCGTCACAACCTGCTGAGTACCACCACCACCACCGTTAACTGCCTGAGCTTGACTAACCTGCGCCACCATCTCAAAACCCTAACAAATTTTCCCTTTTTTTCCAAATTTTTCACCGTTAACTGCCCCCATCTACCACCACCACCCCCATCTACCACCACCGCCCCCATCTACCACTACCGCCGCCGTGAGCGGAGGCGTCGCTGCCACTGTTGCTGTACCTTGGGTGTCGGCCATCCTCCTTTCTCCGATTCTCTCTCTCTGTTTCAGGTATGTTTGTGGAGAGATAAAAGGGTGGTTGAGGGAGGAGATGAGTGGTCGTGGTGTGTGTGACCGGAATAATGTCGTCGCCGTTCTCATCACCGTCACCTTATCCCACCACTGTCGAAGATCTATGTCGCCGCCGTTCTCATCACGGAGAACCACCACCTCCTTCACCTGCTCCGCCGGTTCTCATCACGGTGGTGGTGGTGGTGGTGTTCGACAGAGAGGAGAGAGAGAGAGAGAAGAGAGAGATGGGTGTTTGGAGAGAGAAAGAGAGAGATGGGTGTCGTTTTCCGATGTCGGTTCTCATCACGGTGGTGGTGGTGTTGGCGGCAGTGGGAAGGTGGTGGTGGGGATGATGCAGTGGTGGTGGTGTGGTGGTAGTTCAGAGAAGAGAGAGAGAGAGAGAGAGAGAGTTGGTTGATGATGAAGATGAACTCAGATCTGTGATGTGTGTATATTAATATATATATATATATATATATATATTAATTTTTGAATTAAGAAAATGTTAAATGAAAAGCAAAATGATCAAAATGCCCCTGAACTAAAAGACAAAATAGGAGGTTGCAACAGTAAAAAAATAGGGTTTTTAAATTTTGGACTAAAATGGCAACAAAATGCAAACCACAGGGACCCAGATGTAATAAGTTTGAGATTTGGACTAAAGTGGCAAAACTGGCCAAACCACAGGGACCAAAATGGCAGTTTACTCTATTATTTATTATTATTGTTATTATTATTAATATTATTATTATTATTATTATTATAAGTTTTATAATAATAATAATTAATATTTTTTTAGTATTATGATACGTATATGGTATTTATTTGCATACTGATTATGGATGAGGACGAGATTAAGATGGAGGAGGCACCACATCCGCAGGGTCCGCGACGGGCTCCGCCACGGCCGGTGGATCCACTGCTTGGTCACCCATATTTAGAGTTTACCGAGGGCACCCCCGCCTTCCGTTTTTGCCGGAAGCTTAGGAGGATGCACATTGGAGCGCATGTCACGATCGACTGGGATGCGATCGAGGCTCTGGATGTACAAACTTATCTTATATATTTTCGTTATGGATGTACAAAAGTTATCTTATATATGTCATAATTAAGTTTGTTTTCAGTTATTCGGTTACTTAATGATTGTTTGTCTTGAATTGATATAATACGTAAACAATATATGTTTTGAATATAATACGGAAACAATATAATTTTCAAAATGTTAAATAATATTTAAACGAGATAATATTTTAATGGTAGGATAATAGTTAAAAAAATAAAATGTTAAAAATAATATAATATTTAAACGATCAAATATATTTAAAGAGCCGATCTTGAAAACAGTAAATTTTTGTATAGTGCAAAAAATAAAACTTTTTTAAAAAACACGTTTTTTCACTCAAAAAAACATCACCTCAAAAAACAATCAAATTACCCCACCAAAACACCCCTTCTTTCAACCAAGAAAACACCCAACACCTAGACACCTCGTATAGGCCTGTATGAGGCGTCTAGCTTTCTTAAACTTTGTTCCTGACATCGCTGCAGACCCTCTTGAATTTGTGCCTAGACGCTCCGTATAGGCCTATACGAGGCGTCTAGGGTTTAAGGGTGTCCAAATAGGCAGAATGGGTAATGGGTGTGTGAATAGATCCAGCCTATACTAAAATTAGCCTATAAAAAGTTGTATCCCTACCGGAAATATCGAGATGCTTGTCGATCCATCCTCCCAGATGGAGAGGTTGTTTTTACAGCGTTTAAAGGTTTTTTTTAACTTACAATGCCTTATACTTAATCTACCCTATATCAGGATTTGTACCTTAGTCTTCTTCCTAACTAAGAGGCAAAAGTTATCTGATGTTATATTCAGGGGCGAACCCAAGCCCAGCCCAAGGTGGGCGGGCGCACCCTCGGGGAAAAAAATTAGTGCTAAGTTCCGTCGAAAATCTCGTCCGCACCCCTTAGTTAAAAAGTGTTATCAATTTATATTTTAAATTTTTTTTAGTAAACTCTTATTTAAAAAAATACTACATAAATTATATAACTTTTGATACCTAACTAACTAAACCCAAATACCCATACCTTTACCCACTTATAATTTCTAACTAGCTAGCCCACTAAGTCTTAGCCCATTAACCAAACCCAACAATATTTCAAACTATAATAAAATAATTAAAGCCCAAAACCTTTAGAAATTCTCTCCCGCTCTCTCTCTCTTGCGACTTGCATCCCTGCACTGCCAACGAACAACATCACCCAGCGACAACAGTCCAGCAGCCGACGTCCACCGTAATTAGCCATCAAACCACCGTCGTTTGACACCAAATCTAACCGGAATCCGTACACGGGTAAGTTTCTTTGTTATTTTGATGATTTTGGTTGATATTATAGGAGAAAAAGGGTAATAAAGTTGTTAAATTGGTTTGAAATTTTGTGTGTTTTGACGTTGTTTATGGTTGTTTAGATGATTTTTAGGGTGATTATGTTGTTTATATATTTTTAGGGTGATTATGTTGTTTATATATTTTTAGGGTGATTACAACTTACGTTATGATTTCTAGGGCTTGAATAGTTGAAAATTAAAATTAAAATTGAAACATTATGTTATGAAGCGATGAACTTATGTTATATAGAGAAAGAATTGCTTAAGAAATTAGTTTTAGATGAACTTATGTTATATAGAGAAAGAATTGCTTAAGAAATTAGTTTTAGATAATGTTTTGGATAGATTTCAAAAAATGAAAACCCGTAGGGCGTCGACGTTTTAATTATGTTTGTAACAAGGTTTGACATGTTTTTGATGATTATATAAATTTAGTTTGATGTTCGTTTGTTTTACATGACCCGACCCGGCCCGACACGAACCGATTTTTTTACTTATATACCTAGGGGCCTAAAATTTTTAAAAGTGTTTCGCACCCCCATGGAAAAATTCCTGGGTCCGCCACTGGTTATATTATATAATGTAACATATAATGTTATATTATATATGTAAATAATGTGTCAAATATTGTAAAAAAGGTTATCAGATGTATATGTTATGGTGTGATAAAGCCACCGATTAGGGAAATAATTAGAAGGCAATTATGCCTCAAATAAACTGGTATGTTGATTTATTCACACCCCTTCTAAATGTATTATGTAGGGGCAGTTTTCTAACGGAAAATGTTACATACCAATAATTCTTAAAACCTCTTTGCCTAGGGGCTAGGTGCAGTTGTAAAACATTTATCCCAATAGTATTTTTCAGTTTGTTTTTCCTTCTAAAGATTTCCCACCATCGATCCTTATATTATTCGCATACCATAATTGTGATTGCTAGAAGATCAGTTGTGTTGGTGATTTATGTCAAAGTTCAACAAGAACTTCTATTACCCAGTCAAAAACTGGAATTTCATTTTTATTTTTTATCTTACAATTTCAGCATTCTCATAACAATTAGCATTTAACGTGATTGATAAGTTTCATAGATATACAAGCTTGCCAATGCGGGGTATTTTAAAGGTTATGCTCAACTTTAATTACAATTTTTGAACTATGAGCGACATCAAGTTTATTTTTATTTTTTTGTCTGATTCTATATTGTAAACTTTTATAATTCAAGGGTACACTTTATACTATCACTTCCCTGATTTTTTTTTTCAAATCAATAACCAGAATTGTCCTGATTGGGATGGCAGGGCAAACATTATTTAGGAAAATGATCCATAATGGGTTGACTGTAAAACCCTATGCAAATCGTGGATAACTAAGATGTTTGTTTCATAAGACATATCCACCTCATTTTGGGTGCATTGGCTACTGAGGAGTTGAGAGCTCTGCGGTTGAACATGCTTGGGTAGGAGCAACCTAATTATACTCGACACCCAAAGATAAAGGTTTTCAGTTATGTGTGTCGATTTTTTCGATACATCAGAGTCTTAAGAAAACTAAGGAAGGTGTCTAGATCTTGCAATTAGACGTTCGAATATTCAATGTTCTTGAGATACAACTTACCTTGGTCCATAAAATACATGTTCGCTTTAATTTTACTACTTCTTCAGCTTCATTGCATAGGCCTAAAGTTAGCTTGAGCAAGAGTAGTTTGATTTTGGGGGGGGGGGGGGGGTTGGTTTGAGGTCGAGTTGGTGAAATATATGGCATAGCTTCTCCGGTGTAAGACAGGTTCGATCCCTTTTCACTTCCTTGGTTTACCAATCGGAGAAAATATGAAAAGATCCAAATCGTGGGAGTGGAGACCCATCATTAGAAAATCTCTAAGAACACGATGGAAACCTAAGATACTTTCGATGGAAGGGAGGGTAACACTAGCCAAGGCGTCGCTCAGTAATCTCCGGTCTTATTATTTATCACTCTTAAAAGCATCGGTCAAGGTCATTATGACACTCAAAGGGATTAGAAAATCTTTTGTAAGGATAAAGTTGGCGAAAGGAATAAAATGAGGTGGGTTTCCTGAAGTAAAACTATGGCTTCAAAACTTATGGATGGGCTCGATTTGGGTGAGATCAGAAGCCTAAATTGGGCCTTTAATTTTAAATAGAATTAGAGGTTCAAAAATTCTCTCTCTCAGCTATGAGTTCGTGTACTGAAGCCTCTCTCCAAACATTGATGATCAGGAAAGACTTCGGTTGCAAACTCCGGGTATATTTGTTTACCGTCGGGATCCAAAAATGAGAAATAATAATCTGGCATGTGTGATAAGAGAGGCTCTGGCTAAGGTTCTAGTGTTCTATTATCCGTTTGCTGGCCGGCTAAAGGAAGGTGCGGAAAGGAAGCTGATGGTTGATTGCTCAGGCCAGGGTGTGTTGTTTATTTAGGCGAAGGCAGATGTTACACTAGATCAATTCGAAGATGCACTTCGGCCGCCATTCCCATGTATGGAAGAGCTCCTTTATGAAGTTCCGGGCTCTAGCAGCATCCTTGATTCCCCATTGCTACTCATTCATGTAAACTGGTAGTAATAGAAGTGTCACAAAAGGAGAATATTTATTGAATGATAAATAATATATGCACACGAATTTTGATTGATAGGTGACACGACTGCTATGCGAGGGTTTCATTTTTGCCATACGGTTCAACCACACCATGTGTGATGGAGTAGGACTCACACAATTTCTGTCCGGATTTGGTGAAGTAGCCCGGGGTGTCACATCACCATCAGCATTGCCTGTATGGGAAAGAGAGTTGTTTTGTCCAAGTGACTGACCTTGTGGGGAGAAATCAGCTCCTCGGGATTTAGAGGTTTCTTTGCTTTCACGAACTTTTTTGTATATCCATGGATGATATTGTTTGCGTGTGTGGAGAATTTTGTTTGTAATTTGGGTGATGTAAAATGATAAAATTGGTTGGTATTTATAAAGGTTGAATTATGTCAAAGAAAACAATTTTTTTTTCTTTTTTAGAAATATCTATCCAATGGTAATATTACCATTGCCAGCGGTCGAAAAGCCGTTTCCTAATTTTGTGACTAGTACCCATGCCCACTATCCAGAATTTGTACCTGCATACATAGGTGATGGCGGTGTTCCCAACTCAGAATGTGTACCCTATTAGTGGTACCCGTCTACACCCCTTACCCTCTTATGACATACTACTAGGGCTGTAAATGAACCGAACGTTCAGCAAACAGTTCGTGAACCGTTCAGCGGGATGTTCGTTTATGTTCGTTCGTTTAATAAACGAACGAACATGAACAAGAAATTTCGTTCGATTAGTTAAATGAACAAACATGAACAAAGGTCTCGTTCGTTCAATTGTGTTCGTAAACGTTCGGTAAGGTGTTCGTGAACATTTGTTCGTTTGCGTTCGTTTATGTTTGTGTTTTAATTAAAGATTTTTATACTTTCATATATTTTATCTATACTTTTTATACTATTAAACTTTTATTTATATCATTACCCTAACAATTAAACTATGAAACCCTCTTTCACCTTGTTTATGCATTGTTTCCCTTTCTTTTCTCATTATTTACATCGACGAATTCGAATGTGATCTACCTCCGTTCCACAATAAGGGATTCAAGTTCTAGTGCTACTCTCTGGGCCATCCTGTTGGTGCACTTGTGTCTGTACTTTGTCTGTATTCGGTCTGTATGTAACAATGTCCTGATTTGTGTTGTAAGTTGACCAAGTCAACCATCCTCCGGTTTGACTTGGACAACAGTTTGTATATTGAAAGATGTTCTGATCGAAGGATGATGTAGAGATCGAAGGATAATTTGGATCCTTCGATCTCATCGAAAGATATGCTTCGAATGATAGACCTCGAAAGACTATCCTTCGAGGTCCTTGCTAATCCTTCGAAAGCATTGTATCCGAAAGATGATCCTTCGGACCATCCTTCGGATCCTTCGATCTGGCATCATGGGCTGGGTATATATATACCCATGCAATGTATGTGTGAGTCAGTTCTGCCATTTGCACATTCGAGAGATAGAGAGCTTTGAGAGCATTCTGTCCAGGACTCACACACACACACTTAGAGAGTTTATAGAATATTTCTGTAAACATTGAGCTTGTAACCGAACCCTCATTGTATTAATACAAGTTGTGTTAATCGGTGAATTTGTGTGTTTGTTTCTCTACTTGCTACTAACTCGGTTTGCTTGCTAGCTTGGATTCCGCACTCGCTAGTAGGTTTGTATAACAAGGTTTAGGTTCGTAATCCTCCGCGAAAAGGGACCTACAAGTGGTATCAGAGCCTCGCTCTTTACCTTGTTTAAAACCGGGTTTTTACAAGTTTTGGTGTGTTGAAACACTTGGTTTTGCACCTGTTTTTACTTAGTTTCTTGCATTTTCTTTGAGTAAAAACGTGTCTAAACTAACCGGGAGTGTTTAAAGTGGGGTTGGGTAACTTGAAAACTTGTTTTTGAGTAACTTTGTGTTTTCCGGCGAAAGCTCCGGTTAAACTTCCGGTGACTGGTTTGAAGATAAGGTTATCCATTTTTGGCATAGTTTATTTCAAATCTTGGTTGGTAAGATTGTTGTCAGCCTGCCATACCCTTTTGCCGAAAGTTGACTTACCAACCAATCACCTTTTCACCAACCCGTCATATCTGTGTCAGTGTGTCAGTGCACATTCGAAAGATATCCTTCGACATCGAAAGATATCCTTCGACATCGAAAGACCATCCTTCGATCAGCGACAGCTCGATAGATAAGCATCTTTCGAGTAGTCCTTCGAAGTTCGAAACATATCTTTCGATCAGGGAATCTTTTCGAAAGATAGTTGTTTTATCTCGAAAGATAAGGATCTTTCAAGTGTGAATCTTTCGAGATTTTGAGTCTTTCGAAGCCAGTGCTCGAAAGTCAACAGTGATCCTTCGAACACTGTTGATCATTCGAACAAGTGTGATCCTTCGGAAGTTAGCTATTCGAAAGATAAGTGTCCGAAAGATAAGGATATTTAACTCGAAAGATAAGGATCTTTCAAAAGGGAATCCTTCGAGTTCTTGAATCTTTCGAAATTATTGTTCAAGACTCAACAGTAATCTTTCGAGTACTGTTGATCCTTCGAACAATAGTTGATCTTTCGATTGTGGTCTGTTTATTGTTAACAAGTTTCTGTGATTTCAGATCTTTCGAACAGGATCGTTCGGCTGTGTGATCTCTCGGATTATTCACTTAGCATTTATTTTGCTTATCAATCATGAATCCGAGTTGGTGGAATCCTGCTCCAGATAGTGGTAAATATACAAGTTCAGGAGTTACTCCTTCATGGTGGGGTACACCGGCTCCTGATAGTGGAAAATACACGTGTACAAGTCTATCACCATCATGGGCCGAATCTCCAGTATCTACATCTTCACAAGTAAATGCTTTACCATCAAATCAATGGGCATTAGTAACGGGTCAAACTCCGAGTGTACAAAGTATCTTATTAAGCGAAAGCGAAACAGGAAGTTTGAATCGACCCCCAAAACTGATGAGTTTGAATGAATATCCAGGATGGGCTGAGAGGTTTAAAACATATGTTCTTGGTCAAAATACAGAACTGTGGATACGTTTCACCACAGATTTCGATCAAGCCATAGAGGTTGCTGCTTCAGAGACTGCGTCATTTGCTGATCTTCCCGAAGATAAAAAGAAAACGTATGATCTGGAAAAGAAAGCATACGCCATTCTCACCCAGGCTTTGAGCAAGGATATTTATCACCAGTTTGTCAGCTTCAAGACAACTAAGAAGTTGTGGGACGGGTTGAAAACAAGAGGAGTAGGGAATGAAGCAACACGTCAGCTGCGTCATGACCTACTCAAGAAAGAATTTGACAGCTTCGCTTGCCTGGATAAGGAGTCTCTGGGAGACATGACAAGTCGTTTCTATCACCTGCTTACTGAATTGAACAATTTTGGAGTTACAACAACTCAAGCAGAGGTGGTAAAGAAGTTTGCTGATGCCTTACCTCCGCAATGGAGTAGCTTCTTGGAAATCCTTAAGTATAACGGAGCGTTGAGAACTACAAGTTTTAACGACTTCGTGCAGCTTTTGGAAAACAAGGATCAGGAGGAAACATTGAAGGCGAAGAGAGTTCCATTGCCACAGAATCCGGAAATGTATTATGGAACTTCCAGCTCTTCGTCTGCAAGAACTGGTTCACATGCTCCAATTCAAACGGCGTTTGTCACAAGCACAGATTGTTTTGGCAATCCAATACAAGTTCCTGTTAAGCCGCCTCCCACCACAGATATATTTGGAAATCCAATCCAACCACCTCCACCTCCTCCTGCTCAACAACAACGGGCATGTTATGGAGGAACATCATCTGCTCATCAACAATCAAAGCCAAATACAGTTCAGCTCAACACTTCAAGCTTTTCCAAAGTCAGTGTAGAAGTAGCCAAGGAACACATGGAGCTACTTAACACTATAGTGAGCGCGTACTGTGGGTTGATAGAAGGTCAGATTGGGAACATTAATCTGACACAGGAAGACTATCGGCAGATAGATAAAGAAGAGATGGACTTGATGGATATCAAGTGGGCCTTTGCAAGTGCAGTGAGAAGAGCAAAGGATTGGATGGAAAGTACTGGCAGAACCAGCTTGGAAAGTAAGAGAGACACCAAGTATGGGTTTGATAAACAAGCAGTAAAGTGCTTCAACTGTGGTGAACGGGGTCACTTCAAGAGGGAATGTGCAAAGCCAGCACAGCATGGAAACCAGAACCCCTTCAGAAACCAGGGCAACCAGCAGAACCAGAACAGGAATAATGAACGTACATTAGTGCCTGTCAACAATCAAGCCAACCGGGCACTTGTAGTTCAGATGGATGAAGGTTGCGACTGGTCAATCCAGTTTGGTGGTGATGCTCCTAATGGTACAGCTTGCTTTGCTCAAGTTGTGAAGAATGTAGTTAACACCAGTGGTGGAGAATCTTCCGCCAGTGGTGGTGAATCGTCTGAAGATGAAGACTCTTCTGGGTACAGCAGGAGTGTTGATGAAGATTCATCTGGGTCAGGCGATGAGAATATGGGTGAGACATCTGGTGTCTCAGTTGATGCTGATATTGATGAACTTTTGGAGGAAGCTGCAGCAGAAACTCAAAGAAGATCTGTTCTGATGGATCAAGCTGCTTGTACTTCGTCTTCTCTCCATTCAGCCTTTATGGCTAATGTCGACAGTTCTTCAAGTCAGGTATGTGTCGATGAACCCATTGCTGTAAACTGTGATAACTGTGATAGCTTGCAGGCTAAATGTGCTGAGTTTGAGGCAAGCATGTCTGAGTTGCAAGCCAAACATGATGCTTTACAAGCTAGTTTGTTTGACTTGCAAGACAAACATGGTTCCTTGAATGATGAGTGGTGTGCATTGCAAAGCAAACACGAGGCTTTGCAAGAAAAATATGATGTGACATTCATCCACAATCAGAAGTTGACTGTGGATCTTTCAAAATGCACAGAAGCCAATATGTTTTATGAAAACCATGAAAAGGAATTTAAGTCAATGATTGAGACATTAAAGAAAGATAAAACTGAATTGACTAAAATGGTTTCCAGAAAACAAACGGACATTAATTTGTACATATCTCGCCTTGAGATGATGCAAAAGGAAATGGCTTGTGTCAAAACAGAAAGTGATGCGATCCAGCTTAAGCTAGACAGCTATTTAAGCTCTAGCTATGTGTTGGATCACATCATTGACGTTCAGAAAGAAAAACGGGATGTCACATGCATAGGTTACAAAAAATGTCCACCACCAGTCAGACACAATTATGATGCCATGCCTGATGAGGAGGATAGAGTGTTCTTCGAACCATCTGTTCCTCTTGATGTGAAGGAGTTTGCAGCAGGACTCGGATACCAGAAAGAAGTATCCTCAGATTCGGATGTGTCAGCAGATACATCTGTAACTGCTGAACAGAAACAGGATCCTCCAGTTGAGGTTGAGGATGCTGATTCTTCAGATGATGAATCTGATGATGCTGCTCCAGCAAAGTCTGATGCGGTAGTCAAAAATGAGGACATACCTCTTGAGAATCACATTCTATGTGATCCCCCTGCCACACCCGCTAAGACTGTTGCAACTGAGTCCTCGTCTGAGAAGGAGTCGGAGAGTGTGACCTTGCTGTACACTTTGGTTGGTGATGATAAAATTTACTCAGACAAAGATTTTCCGATTAAGAACGTTAATCAATCCTTAATCGATAAAGTCTTTGAAAATTCGACAAGTAAGTTTTTGGGGAAGAAAGGACCACATGTTACAGTTACACAGTGTCCTCCAATCCCAAAGGCTGAAGTTCGAAAACAATTTGGCAACAAGAAATTACCAGCAATGCCAAAACAGCAAAATCACACCAAGCCCAAAGGAAAGGCACCGGCTCAAGTCCAGAAGAAGCCGAATCAAAAGAAGAAGAAAAATGTTAACTTTGTGAAATCGACGGGAACGGACAAAATTGAAACGTTTGAAAATAAATCTAACTTAGATTTTGTCAAGAGAGCTACTGTTTTGAAAAGAAATGAACAAAACAGTTCACAGCCTAGTACCTCGGGTTCACAAAGTTCAACATCATCGGCTAAGAGAACACATGATTCTTCGAGGTATGTTGAACGAAGATCATGTTTTGAGTGTGGAACTATTGGGCATATAATTCGAAATTGCCCTTATCTTCATAAGCAAAAAGGAAAGGTTGATGATCCCCGTGGCAAGACTGACCGTAAGCCATCTGTTTCCACAAAACAAGATCCCCGACTTGCAAAAGAAAGGGAGAAGAAGCAGAAACGCCAACAGGTCAAAAGGATTGAAAAAGCAATTAAAACCGATGTGGTTCAAAAACAATCTGTTTCTGTAAAATCAACAAATTCAAAAACTTCAAACTGTAATGAAGTTAAAATTTTAAAGAATGACACTGATAAAACAAAACAGACATGGAAACCTAAATCGGTTACTGAATCAGGGGGACCATCACAATTTACAAACCATCAAAGACAAGAAGTTATTGTCATTGATGAAAATGGAAGACCCAAGACCACAATGGCTTGGGTCCCACTCTCCAACTAATCTCTGAGTGAGTGTGCAGGAAGTTCCAGGAGGAACTATTGATAGTCTTAGGATTGTTGATAGTGGAATGTCCTTGCACAAGATAGGCGACAGAAGAAATTGTTGCCTTTGATGGAGAGAGAGAAAAGAAAAAGAAAATTTGGATGAATGAAGTTGCAAAATTCGACCAAATGAAGAACGTGTCAAAATTTGGTCAGTATGGTTTTTGATCGGGTCCACAGGAACGAATGAAGTGAAATGTGTGTCGATGCCTTGGCGTGGATTGAACATCCGCACACCATTTCTGAAAGAGAAAGTCAAAGACCTTCGCTGGTACAATGTGGAAGGCCAGCCGGACCCGGAGGTTTATGATTTTATTGCTGTCAAGAGACTTTTCAGTAGTTGCAAATTCGACTTTGAAGTCCACACCGGGTGGATATCCAGTTGGGAGAGTGCTTAGATTCCTTGCAATGCACGGAACAATTGCAGGATACGCCTCTAAATTCTTAATCTCTCCTATACTTGTCAATATTTGAGCTACTTTGTGAATTATTATTATCTCAAACAGCACTCTTTGACCTGACACGTTGATCTCGGATATCACCTCACACGTGATTGTTTCAATGTGAAACTCATCAATGTTGTCATGGTCCGCACCGCTTACCGACATGCCAACTCATTTTTCCAAAATTTGTTAAATCTTTTCTGATAAAACTTAATTTTGGTAAACGGCATTAAGGTCAAGCACAAGAGTAAACCAACATCGGAAAATCATTTTTGTAAATACCTTTGTGTTTTAAATTTATCTTAGTTTATTGACTTTAGGGGGAGTATATCCAAAAATCAGAAAATCCAAAAACATCGAAAAATTCAAAAACACAAAAACAATAGAAAATCAAAAATGAGTTTCCTGGCGAGCAAAAGAGAAAATGATAGTACATAGTGGTTTATCCAAACCTCTTTAAACCTTAAATGAAAAACGATAAGCAGCTCTATATAAGATGTATCGGTAGGCTCACAATCATTTTAAAGTGTGCAGGGTGATATAAATCTTAATCGACTGAAGACCAGGTGGGAACCACTCATTGGCATATGGTCTTAGTACCGAAATTTCGTTTGATAGATTGCCGAGGTTCTGAGATATTCGGTCTTTATGCTGCTTATCATCTGGGTATCATGGTTGTATCTTTTACCGAAAAATAACGGGGACGCAAGTCTAGATCTTCCATGATACTATACATACGTGTACATATATACATACTGCATTCGACCTCAATAAGTGATAAACAATCACATGTCCATACAAATAAGTGATAAAATATCACATTTATCCGGGTGTCAAGTTCGTCTCTCTGCTGTACGGAAGTACTGACCTGTTCACGGACTTGCACCTGTGCCCTCATGCATATGAAAATCAAGTTCCTCATCAATAAGTGATTATATCACATAGGGCTTGTTTTCAATTCAAAATAAGTGAGTATCTCACAATTTATACGGTCAAACAGATGATAATCGGTATACTCACCGGTAAGATGAACTCTCGTGCATACCTTGATACGGGAATGTGTCGTGATGTGGATGAACACCGGTCGGTAAGTATAAATCATACATTAACGTATCCTCTAAACATGATTACAAATGATAAGTTGAGCTTAAGTGGACAACAATACCGATAATTGTTATAGGATGCTTATCTTAATGTTAACTAACTGAACAACAAGAGTGTTTTGGCATGACCGTATACTGATATGATTCTCTTACCCTCGAAACTCGCAAAAAGAATGTTTGTATATATTTATTTATTTACTGCTTAACTTTTATTATTTCTTTTAAACAGTTTCGTCGTTTGGTGCATATCAGCACGACATTAGCGGTGATGTCGTTTGATAACACTCAAAGGATTTTAAATTGTTGTCTTTTACTTTCAAAAATACCAAAAAGATTTTAGGAGTGTTTTAATATAAACTTTATAAAAGCCAAAAAGATTTTATTTCTGCTTTATTTTCGATCGTACGATGTTGGAGCTCAAGTCTTCGTTACCTGAAACCTGACTGAAAACCGAACTGACTAAATCTTCATAAACGGTCAAAATATTGCATGTTTGAAAGTTAAGGTCTAAAAATTGTCAAATTTAAACTTTCAAACTGTCGGACGGTGTTTGATTATGACATGGTCATTCGTGTGTCATGTGTGTATGTTAACTATATTCCAAGCAGTTGTTCTCATTACGCGTTTAGATTTCTTGCATGTGCAGAGTCTAAAGGCTGGGAGAACATAGTCGATGACAAGCTTTGGAATGAAGACACGACGAGAAGGCGCTCAAAAGATGAAGATGATCGAGTTGCCGCTGGCCATCATCAACACCACAAGGATCTCACTTCATAAAGATAAAGTCTTTTCACGAGCATAACTCAAGGGGGAGCTTATGTTAAGGGGGAGTTTGTCAACACACTTCCTACATGATACGGGTAGTTTGTTGATACACTCTCTGCTTTCAAGACGTGAAGACTTTGAAGATCCTCCGACATTGAAGACTTGAAAGGACATCAGAGTTTTGATAACTCGAAGACCAAAGACCGTCGAAGTTCAAGACGAGTCTACAACTATAGAAGATAAAGACAAAGCTACAGCCAAGGGGGAGTTTGTTGGTGCACTTGTGTCTGTACTTTGTCTGTATTCGGTCTGTATGTAACAATGTCCTGATTTGTGTTGTAAGTTGACCAAGTCAACCATCCTCCGGTTTGACTTGGACAACAGTTTGTATATTGAAAGATGTTCTGATCGAAGGATGATGTAGAGATCGAAGGATAATTTGGATCCTTCGATCTCATCGAAAGATATGCTTCGAATGATAGACCTCGAAAGACTATCCTTCGAGGTCCTTGCTAATCCTTCGAAAGCATTGTATCCGAAAGATGATCCTTCGGACCATCCTTCGGATCCTTCGATCTGGCATCATGGGCTGGGTATATATATACCCATGCAATGTATGTGTGAGTCAGTTCTGCCATTTGCACATTCGAGAGATAGAGAGCTTTGAGAGCATTCTGTCCAGGACTCACACACACACACACTTAGAGAGTTTATAGAATATTTCTGTAAACATTGAGCTTGTAACCGAACCCTCATTGTATTAATACAAGTTGTGTTAATCGGTGAATTTGTGTGTTTGTTTCTCTACTTGCTACTAACTCGGTTTGCTTGCTAGCTTGGATTCCGCACTCGCTAGTAGGTTTGTATAACAAGGTTTAGGTTCGTAATCCTCCGCGAAAAGGGACCTACACATCCACCTTTATCCTTCATCACGTTTGCCAAATTTATTTGTGTTCGGTTGTGTTCGTGAACCGTTTGTGAACACGCCCATTTCCTTAATGAATGAACACGAACATAAAATCTCGTTCGGTAAGTGTTCATGAACCGTTCGTGAACACATTTATTTGCTTATCGAACGAACACGAACAAGACCTCGTTCGTGTTCGTGGTTCGTTTATAGCCCTACATACTACAAATAAATATTACACATTAAAACAATATTACACATTAAAACCGCTTTTTTATATTAGAACCTTATAAGACCCGTTATGACACATTACAACAAATTGTAACCCATTATGAATTAATTGTATCATGCACTATACCTAATTGAACTTACGGTTTTGGCCAAGTAAACAACTTTGAGTACTTGATATGAAAAGTTGCATGTTTGGGATTAGTTGTTTCAATTTTATAACAACAAGAATTACGACCCGCCGCAATGCGGCGGGGACTCTTTAGTTATAACTAAATCAATTTAGAACGTGCACGTTATGTTGAACTTGTCAAACGGGAAAAAAATAGACGATGTAAAACGTTCACTCACACACGCACGTTGCATCGTGTTAACTCACGAAATTTAGAACGAAACGTAAAAAAGTTAAACCAAAGACGCACGTTGCGATGTGCTAAGTCTCAAAATTTAGAAATGAAGCATAAAGCGAAAAAATTTGCGGAAAATGAAAACTATAAAGGATCAAAGTTGAAAGTAAAAAAAGTTGTTAGGATAAATTGCAAAAAAATAAAAAGTTTTGTGTTAAAAGTAAAAAAACAAATAGTTTTGAGTTAAAAATAATTTATGAAATACTTTTTGGTCAAAAGTAAAAAAATCAATTTTTTTTGAAAAACCGCCAAAGCCAAGGTTACAATAACCATATGCATAACCATTTTTTCTTTGAAAAACCCCCAAAACCAAGATTACAACATATAAGTAAAAAAAATCAAAGTGGTTAAATCGCAAAAGATGGAAACTTTTGAATTAGAAGTAAAAAATCAAATTAATCAAAGGGGTTAAATTATATAAGATGGAAACTTTTGAATTAGAAGTGAAAAATCAAATTAATCAAAGGGGTTAAATTACCAAAGATTAAAACTTTAAACTTAAATTGTCAAAGATTAAAACTTTAGGGTTAAAAAGGAAACAAAGATTAAAACTTTAAACTTAAATTATCAAAGATTAAAACTTTAGGGTTAAAATAGAAAATTCCATTTTTTTTTTTGAAAAACACCCTAAGCCAAACTTACAACACATGTATGCATAAAGACGTTGCTTCTTTATAATGTTTAATCTTGGGAATTAGCAATAACTTTTGTTAATATATGTTATGTCTAGATAAAGGGCATGTTTGGCTAAGCTTTTTGAAACAACTTATTGCCTTATTGCCTTTTTGGAAAAGTCAGTATGAAATGACTTATTGACTTATTGGTTTTTTTCCCTCACATACACCCTCATTTCTAAACATCATTTTGTAGCTTATGACTTTTCATAAAGCCAATAAGTCAATAAGTTGTTTCAAAAAGCTTAGCAAAACATGCCCAAAGAGTAAACTGCCATTTTGGTCCCTGTGGTTTGGGCAGTTTTGCCATTTCAGTCCAAATCTCAAACTTTTTAAATCTGGACCCCTATGATTTGCATTTTGTTGTCATTTTAGTCCAAATCTAAAAAACTCTCATTTTTTACTGTTTCAACATCCCTCTTTTGTCTTTATCTGCAGGGGTAGTTTTGTCCATTTAATTTTTATTAAAACAATTTCTTTATTAAAAAACCCACCAAATAAATACCCCCTATCAATTCCCAATTACATCATCTTCAACCTCCCAACACAAAACCCAGGTGCAAATTTGGATGCACATTTGACCAAGATAGTTGGCTCGTTCTTGTAGAGTAGGAAACATAAAAATGACAGCAAGTTCCAAATCAAAATATTCATCGAAGCACAAATCTGCCGGCAACATAAAAACAACAACCACAAACCAAAAATAATCTCTCTTGCAAATATGTTCCGGTTCAATTATCCGGCAGATCTGTTGCGACATAAACCCCACTGTTGTCGTCGCCGCCGGCGTGGCTCCGACGGCCAGCCGTCAGCCACGTCACCGTCATCTTCCGTCGTCATCTTCATCAGACATTCATCATAAATCAACATCATCATCTTCACGATATCGTCATCATTCCAACTAGAAAACAAACCTGGAAAGAATGAATGTGCTGAGGGTGTTTATCGGAGACACCCAAACCACCGCCGATGGTTGACCGGTTGGTCCGCCAGAAGTGAAATCGAGAGGGGGAGGGGCTGCGAGGTTGATTTTTTATGAAGATAGGAGGTTAGAGGGGTGTTTGCAGGTGGGAATTCGTCGAGCACAGAACAACCGTTGTGCGTCGGCTGAGGCTCCACAAGTGCAAACCACCATTGTCATTGCTTCAATCTCCTGTGGGTTAGTGTTTTTTTTTTGGGGTTGATCTCTGGTTAGGGTTTCCGATTGGGAGGTTGAAGATGATGATGTAATTGGGAACTGTAGGGGGTATTTATTTGGTGGGGGTTTTTTAATAAAGAATTTGTTTTAATGAAAATTAAATGGACAAAACTACCCCTGCAGATAAAGACAAAAAATGGATGTTGAAACAGTAAAAAATGAGAGTTTTTGAGATTTGGACTAAAATGGCAACAAAATGCAAACCACAGGGACCCAGATTTAAAAAGTTTGAGATTTGAACTAAAATGGCAAAACTGCCCAAACCACAGGGACCAAAATGGCAGTTTACTCCTAGATAAATGACAAAAATACTCTTGTTTATTAAAAAAAATTAAAAACAAGTTTCATTTGTGTTTACTTAAACTAAAACAATAAAGAAATAAAAGAAGTAAAAAGGAAAAAAACAAAAGAGTAAAGTGTTATTTACGTCCATGTGGTTTAGGGGCAACATCAAGTTGAGTCCCCAGATGAAAACATTGGAAACTTGAGTCCCCGTGGTTTCCAAAACTCATCACTATGAGTCCCTGAGGCTAAGCGCCATTACTATTTTCCCTTATCGGTCATCCCCAACCATCATCCTTCTATCGCAAAACACCACTACCGACCTCAAGCTCCCCTATCATCAACTTTCCACCTTAACCACCATTAGCCTCCTCCACTGCCACCGGATTTCAAGTTTCATTTTCCCATTTCAAGTGTCATCACAATTCCCACTAATTAATCCCTTCGTGACCCTAAACCTCTTTCACTACCACTGTCGCTGCTTTATAACAAAAAACCCTAAACCAATATCACCATTTTGCAACCACAACACCCTTGTTGATTAGCCACCCCCAATCCATCCATTGAGAGAGATGTGTTGCATGTTTTTATTTTTGTTTGAGACATGTGAGGAAGAAGAAACCAAATACTAGATTGTAGAAAATCATGATCCGAAACAGAAACAAAAACAAATCACGATTGGACAAAACGGTGGGATTTTGCTTCTTTGCGAAGAAGAAAAAGATGCTACACGACTATGAAATTATCCCATTCGACTGTGGGTCATGTGATTTCTTATTTCTTGAAACCTTTGAGGGTATTGTTTGGATTAATGTTAGGCTTGTGGGTTTGTTCTGGATCTAGTTGAGAAGTGAAGGTTGAGAATAATTTTGGGGTTAAAGAATGGAGTATGAGTCAAGGGTTGAAATTGGTGTTTGATTAAACTAAATTGTGGGTTGATGATGATCATGGAGTAAAAGTGGTGAAATTGGGATGATTAGGGTTTAGAAGGTGGAATGAGAAGAGAGCATAGTAGGAAGATGGGTTTAGAAGAATCTTGGATGGGTGATTAGGGTTTAGAAGGTGGAATGAGAAGAGAGCATAGTAGAAAGATGGGTTCAGAAGAATCTTGGATGCATATGCAAGTTTGCGGGAGATTGGGGAAGCCATTGTTGTTGGTTGTGTGTTTGAGGAAGGATTTTGGCATGGGATAGTATGTTTTAAAGATTCATAATAATTAATAAATATATAACAATTAAGGGTAAAATGGACTTTTAACGATAATGAAAATGGATAAAATAGACTGTTCACTCAATTACTAACAACCAAGGATGCAAGTTAATGAGTTTTGGAAACCCTAGGGACTCAAGTTTCCAAAGTTTTCATATGGGGACTCAATTTGATGTTGCCCCTAAACCATAGGGATGCAAATTGCACTTTACTCAAAACAAAATATAAAAACATAAAATCGAGTTTAATGTAGCATTTTTTGGTCGATGACAAGATCACACCACTACCACACCCCTCTACCATTATTGGTAACCTCTCTCCCACAGTGCACCGCCCGCCTTCCAAGAACGAACAAACACTACCACCCCGCTTGGTTTCCACTTTTCACCACAATTTCATCAGCCTGCAAATACGATCACACTTGTAGATTTGTTTCACAGTTTGCATTGTTAACAACTTCACTAAGGCGAAATGAGGCAATATCAGTGGAGAATGAAATTGGCTTTTTAGGGCAGTTGGTCTCCTATATTGTGACACTTCGGGTTTTCCTGTACGATTTCTTTTTATGATATGATTAGGTGAATTTAATGAACAAGATTTGTTTGATAAATTATATGTGTTATGTGTTTATAACTTAATCGAAGTAATTATTTGAATCTAGCCGCATACCCTGTTTAGTAGCACACCCTCCTTCTCCTGTTTTGGGCCACCGCACAACACACCCCTTTACACCTGGCCTAACTTTAGAAGCACACTATAAACCCTAAAGGACCGCACTCTTGTGGGGAGCACACCTTAATGTGTGCGGCCTCCTTGTGGGTATATAATGACCAGCTCAGCCGATAAAATGAAGGTTTTGGCAGCAAAATATTAGAGCAACAATCCCCAAAACATTCTTTCTCTCTCTCTCTAGCCTTCTCTCTCTAAAAACCCTAAAATTACACCAATCCTTCTCCTTCTTCTTTGAGTTTTCAACGGCAACTTTACACCTTGAAGATAATCAACAATCACCATATTTGGAAAGCTTTTATCCTTTAGCTATTTCACACACTCGCACACTATCCGTCCTCGACCCAGGTTAGTATGTTTCTTGTTTTGTGTATTATGAAGACAAAGATGCCTACCTGATTAGTGATTGTTGATGAGTTTAGATGTTATACACGAGCGGCGCTTGTTTAAGTGTTAAATGATTAAACATGATTGATGGTTGTTTCTGTAGAATGATTCGTAGCATGTTGATGTGTTGACAAATGTAATGTGTATTATGATGATTCTTGTATGAAATCTGCTTATGATGTAGATAGAAGCTAGGACATGTATGATATAGTGTAAAATGATGAGCTTATGTGCATTTGATGATCGGTCTCTACATAGATCTGTTCATGAATGGTTGAAGGATAGGAACGAAATGATAGGTGTGAGCATTTTGTTCGAATAAAGAGGATGATTGAATGACTGGACCTGTTAATTTCAAACAAATGGAAATATGATTGATACTTGATGACTGTAATGAGGCATGTTTGCATATGTGCTTTTGTGTATGATGAAATGATTGATAAGAATAAAAAAAAATATATTTTGATTGATAGAATATTTAAAACACGAAATGATACTATTAATCTTAATGACACCGCACACTTAGGAGATGTACAACACAGACTGCATCAAGTACCACCCAGCACAGCACACCGCACACCGAGTGTGTCAAGTGAGCCGCACACTGGTAAAGTGTACTATCTGGGAAGCACAAATAGAACAGTTTACTGCATACTGGTTGTTCGCACACCCCTGTTGAATAACCACTGATGCACAAAGTACAAGTTATCTGATGCATGACCGCACACCTGGAACTTGTCGCACACTAGAGTGTGGGTTGTTCCCTGGTGGGCCGCTCCCTCGTGGGCCACACACTTCATTAGTGGACTAACACGTCTTTGGGCCGCACACGTATATGGGTCAAATGTAACTGAACCACACACTTGTGACTAGGCCCAATATCCTTGGACCGCACACTGTTGAATAGATCATACACTTGTATCGGGCTTAGCACTGTTACTCAACCACACATTTGATGTATCATATCAGTGAACTACCTGTATTATTAATAATAGTTGAAAATTAAAATTAAAATTAAAATTGAAACATTATGTTATGAAGCGATGAACTTATGTTATATAGAGAAAGAATTGCTTAAGAAATTAGTTTTAAATGATGTTTTGGATAGATTTCAAAAAATGAAAATCCGTAGGGCGTCGACGTTTTAATTATGTCTGTAACAAGGTTTGACATGTTTTTGATGATTATATAAATTTAGTTTGATGTTTCTTTGTTTTACATGACCCAACCCGACCCGGCCCGATCCGATACGAACCGATTTTTTTACTTATATACCTAGGGGCCTAAAATTTTAAAAAATGTTCCGCACCCCCATGAAAAAATTCCTGGGTCCGTCACTGATTATTATTTGTCGGATTTGTTCATATGTGGACCGTTTTTTTTTTGAACGGCAAATCTGGATCACTGACGGACTACTGGAGTATCATCGTGCCACCAGCGGAACCACCCGATCATATCCATCTCCACTAGGCATAATGCCTATACACCAATTCAGGAGGAAACCCAATAAATATGGGAAAACCCCCTTGTGAGAATCGAACCCAGGACCTATTGGTCCAAATTCTTATCTCACCCACAAAATACCACTAGGCTATAAAGCCATGGGTATATGTGGACCGTATTATATGTGGACCGCATAATGTTACTTGTTTTTGAGCCTATATTGTACACGATATTCTGTGTGTTACATGATACTTATGTGCTATGTGTTAAATACGTGTATACATGATACAAACCTGATTAGTATTGGTAACCCTAATAGGACGTGATTGACAAAAGTTGTCTTGATAAGTAAAAACCTGCCGAGCAAATTAAGGTGAGTACACACACTTTACTAAAGCATGTATTTCCGTTGGTTGGGAATGGAACGAACAACATCTTCCCCTTGTGTGAGATACGGGTAACATTTTCCCCTTGTGTGGGACGCTCAGTTAAATACTTTTTATATTTCATGAACTAGCCTACTAAACGAAACTCTATCACGAAGTCCCTACCTTACTGTACCGATTAGTCGCCTGGCCTGGCGAATGATATATTAGTTAAATAGCTCTATTTAGGTCTCACTAACCTCATACCGTGCCTTGAGTGGATGGGCGTGAACTAATAGTCATGGAGTTTAGTAGCTTGTATTATGGGGTAGCTCCCCATGGCATGGTATAAATGAGTAATTTAACAAACATAAGTTTTTGAAACTAAAACTGGACAACTCGTGAACTCGCCAACTTTATGTTGACACCCTACTGCATGCTTTGCAGGTACTCAGTGATTGCTCAGGAGCTTGCAGCGGGGAGGGTAGTGGTTGCATTAACCCGTGTTGGGTTTCTTATTAATAATTATGAACTTTTGAATTTATGCTTCCGTTGTTATCTTTAAACGTTGTTTTAAACTTAAGACTTTGGATTTGGACTTTATTAGTCGCTAATCGTGTTGATTTGATAAATCTGTTTTATTATTATGATTGTTCAACATGATTGGTGGTTTGATCCTAGTCAGTGACACGCCTCACGGTAGTACTTCGCATGTAAAAATTGAGGGTGTGACCGGATTTTGAATTTATTTATTTAAGTCAAACGTCGTTCTTGAAAGACGATAATATGCAAAACACGCAAAATCACATTGATAAACGTTCAATGGCTGGAATATTCGATGGTTTTAGCGTAAAAGTTTGTTTGAAAAGTTTATATGTATTAATGTATTATTATTTAGGCTGTGTTGTAAAAGTTTATTTTAATAGTTTATATATATGTAGGGTCAAGTTATTCTATAAAGCCTTCTAATTGTAAGAAGATTTATAGAGTGACAAATGTCCAATAACCTAAAATTAAACCCATTACATCACCACCCAAAACCTAAACACCCATCCCCACCCCACAACCACCACCAAAAACCTAAACACCCCCCCCCCCCCCCCGGGGGCAAAACAAAAAAAAACTATACCCCACCCAAAAAAAATCCCCAAAAAACCTAACCCCGCCCCCAAACCACCCCCCCCCCACCCCCAAAAACCTAAAAAAAAATCTAAAAAAAAACTAAACACCCACCCCCACCACCACCCAAAAACCTAAACCCCATTCCCTAGCAATTTTTTTTTTTTTGGGTGGGTGATGGAGGGGGGGGGGGTGTTTAGGTTTTTGGTGATGGTAGATGTTTAAGGGTTTTTTTTTTTTTTTTTTTTGTGTAGTGAGTTTTTTTAGAAACCTTTGTACTCTTCTTATAATTAGGATACTTTGTATTTGATTCTAATCCTATACATATAAAGGCTAGAATGACCCCACCAAGTAAATATAACACGATGAATTATTAAAATTGGTGACAAGAGTTAAAGAGAGATGAACTACTAAATAAACAAAATTAGTGTTATACACCCTTTAAACTTTCATAGGAAAAACAAAGGAGAAAGAAGATGATGATACCAAAAATTTCTTTCCTGGCGATGGTAGCTCTGCAACTGAAGAATGTTTGTTAAATTAAAGAGTGAATTGCAAATTATGTCATTTATCTTTATACCCATTTCAGGCGGTGTCCTTTATCTTTAAAATTGACGAGTTTTGTATTTTATGTTTTCAAATCTTGCACGTTATATCCTTTGAATGTAACCAGTTAATATTTAATCTGGTCACTCAAGGGTATTTTAGTCTTTTTACCAATTACTTTAAAAATATGTTAATAAATAAAACAAAAACAAATTTAAAAATTAATACTAATATTAATATTAATAATATATAACAAAAAACTAAAACATTCTTTCATCTCTTCTTCTCCCTCTTAACCACCACCATCCACCCCTTACAACCGGCTACCACCATCTAATCAGCGCCACCACTGGTTCACCACCACCAGCTGCCTTGGTTTAAAAAAGCGGGAAGCGCACAAAAGCGACGAGGTCTAAAATTAAAGCGCAAAAGCGGCGGGCTTTTTGTACGCAAAGCGCACATATTTAAAATAAATCTTATAAATTACATATAAGGCACCTATAACACATAAAACACATTAATATATGTATATTTAACATGTAAAACACCATAATATAGATATATATCAAGTTAAGTAGCAAAAACCCGAATAGTTATGTAGTAGGTAATCAAAAGAAGGTTGCTTAAGTGTTTGCAACTTTAGAATAGGTAATCAAAAACGACAATATAGCCAAACTAGTAGTCTTCTTCACTATCTCCATGATCATCGTCAGCTCCAAGTACCACATCTTCGCCATCATCTTCACTCAAGCCAAGTTCTTCTTCGATTTCTTCATCATCTTGAATACCTTCATCAATCAATACATCTAGTCTTTTAGATGGTGCTTTCTTAGGTGGTGGTACACTAGGAGTAGGGGTGGAGGAAGAAGGATCCTTTTCTTTGGATTGTTGTTGTGTACTTGATCTTGTTGCATATATCGGTTCAGATGCCCCCGAAGCCTTCTCAACAACACGCCATGTCAAACCACTATTATCATCAAACACAACCTCTGAAGTCTCCTCATTCTCATCATCCATAACACCCATGACCCACTCGTTACTATCATCAATTTCTTGTAAAAGTATAGGGTCAGTGGTGTTCCTTCTTTCATATCGTTGTTTCAATCCACGATTAAACTTTACATACACCAAGTCATTTAATCGTTTTTGTGCCAATCGGTTTCTTCTTTTAGTATGAAGCTGTAAAAGTAATAAATTTTAGATAACTAATGACTATAAAAATAATATAATTAAAATGAAAGTTTAATTGTGAACTTACTTGTTGGAAGACACTCCAATTTCTCTCACAACCCGTGGCACTACATGTGAGACTAAGAATCCGAATGGCAAACTTTTGCAACTCCGGGGTATCACATCCATAACTAGCCCACCAATCCGCTATTAACAAATGAAAGTCTTAAATCCATGAGATGTTTTTATATAATTGGTACTATTAAAATAAAAAATGATATTTTTACCTGGTGATCTCGTCTTTCTTTGACGTATAGCCATTGGATTGCCAAAAACACCTATTGCCTCTTGATATGAATCCAACTGGCTGCTAATTATGTCTTGAGTATGTGGATCAACAACTAACCTTCCAATACAGTCAATTAAACCTCGCCTAATCGGTCCACCACTTGCTTTCTCTTGATTGTCATAATACATTTCCGGATTCAAAAAAAAAAAAAATCCAGCAGCATGTAAAGGCCTATGAAGATGACATTCCCATCTTTTGTCAATGATCGCAAAGGCTTTTTTATACTCCGCTTTTCTATTCAAAAAACTAGCTGCAATGGCTTCCTTAGCCCTTGTCATAGCGTCATAGATGTACCCCATGGCAGGTTTTTTATCCCCATCAACAATCCTAAGAACTTTAACAAGCGGTCCTGTCAACTTGAGAGCATAAACAATGTTTCTCCAAAATCTTTCTTGTTGAAAGGTAGATGCTACTTTCCTCCCACCCGCTTCCTTCGCCCATTTGCCAACCCTCCATTCATCGGATAGGACCATCTTTAGCAGATTGTTCTTTTGCTTGTGCATTTGCGCAAGGGTGATGAATGATGTTGCAAACCGTGTCACCGCGGGCCTATGCAAATTTCTTTGATTCGTGAATCTTCTAATCAGATTCACAAGTTTAGTATGATTATATATATATGCATTCGCGAACATTGCATTTTTCAAACACTCCTTGATCTTTGGAATCTTCCCTATATCCTCTAACATGAGATCAATACAATGGGCTGCACATGGTGTCCAGTACAAATGCTTTCTTGAAGCTTCTAAGTATGTACCTACAATAAACAACAAAACAAGTATATAATTGATCAATAAACCGTATAAATATCTCAATAAACAGCATGAATTCTGCACTAATTCTGCACTAATTCTGCATGAATTCTGCACTAAAACACGAATTCTGCACTAATTCTGCATGAATTCTGCACTAATTCTGCACTAATTCTGCATGAATTCTGCATGAATTCTGAATAAGCAGCATGATTTCTACACTAATATGCATGAATTCTGCACTAACTGCATGAATTCTGCACTAAAACATCAAGAATTCTGCATAAACAAGATAATAAATAGTAAAAAACATGTAACAGTTACCTGCCGATTTATAATTGGATGCATTATCCGTCACCACTTGCACCACGTTTTCCTCTCCTACTTCATCCACCATTTCTTCAAGCATCCCCAACAACTGATGAGCATCCTTCGTGATCTCTGATACATCTATCGACTTCACAAACACCGACCCTTTAGGAGAATTAACCAAGAAGTTGATAATATCTTTTTGGACAGTCGAATCACGCCATCCATCTGATAAAATAGAACATCCTTTGGCAGCCCATTCCTTTTTGTGATTATCAATCTCCAATTTAGTGTCCTTTACTTCTTTTGTAAGTAAAGGCACCCTCAATTCGTACATAGTAGGTGCTCGGAATCCCGGACCAAACTGTGCCACAGCTTCCAACATAATATGAAAGCTATCATAGGTGGCTCCGTGAAAAGGAATACCCGCGTCATAAAACCACCGAGCAATCTCCATGCAAACTTTGTCCCTCAATTCTTTTTTACAAATTTCATTTATGGTTTGTTGTTTTCCTCCTTTCCTACCTTTTAGTATGTCTAAAGGGTTAGGAGGACAAAACGTATCAATAAGTCCTTTTTGCCTTGGCTTTTTTGGCGCATTTGCTTGGCTCGAACCACTTGTCCTCTTCACCTTCGTCACGACACATTCTTCGTCCTCTTCATCACCAAAATCATAATCATCAACCATGGGGTCATATGATTGTTTACCCTTAGCTTTTTTTAACATAAAGTCTTTCATCTCTTGGTGTACATTTTCGGGACACCTACTACATGATGCAACGTTTCTAAACCCACCAATTAAGTGTTGCTTCAGCCGGTATACGCCACCGGTTGAAGGTTTTCCACAGAACTTGCAAGTCCACCGGTTTTTGTTGGCCGGATCTTGTGTGCCATATTTTCTACTCGGGTCACCCGTACTAGTTGCTTGACCAACTTCACCACCATCAGTAGCCATTTAACTTTAACTGAACTGTGACATTATTTCATGTATAAGTATTAAATAATAACAATTAATAAACTGTGAAAGAACATTTAATTGAACTGTGACAACAGGAAACTGAAATCAAGTATCAAGTACTAAAGTTCAACACTTTCAACAAGCATGACAAAAAATATACAAAAAAGAATCACATATAACTTATATGATACAAGTTAACTAAACATGCATGAAAGAATCATATAAGTTAACTAAACAACTGAAATAAAGAATTTAAGTAATAACAATTAATAAACTGTGAAAGAACATTTAACTGACTGTGACAACAGGAAACTGAAATCAAGTATCAAGTACTAAAGTTCAACACTTTCAACAAGCATGACAAAAAATATACATGAAAGAATCAAATATAACTTATATGATACAAGTTAACTAAACATGCATGAAAGAATCACATATAACTATATAAGTTAACTAAACCTGCCTAAGCATAACTTGATTAGGTAAAAAATATACAACATAAACAATAGGAAACATGAAAGAATCATATAAGTTAACTAAACAACTGAAATAGAGAATTAAACTTCCAGATTTTTAGCAAAGAAGAATGGAGAATTGGAGATTGTCCAAAAAGAAACAAGAATTGGAAACTGAAATCAAGTATTAAAGTTCAACACTTTTAATAATTAAAGATACTAACCTGTTTCCAGCGAAGAAGAAGGATGATCGACTAGAAGATTTGGTGAAAAAATCTCGGACGTAAAATTGGAACCAGTTGTTAGGCGATTAGGGTAAAATCCCGCTAATTTTTACCGCCTAATATGTTTTGGCGCTATCAGGCCTTTTATTGTGTGCTATCGGGCCTTTGATGTGTGCTATTGGGCCTATATTTATCACTTTAGGGTTTGTATTATAAGTTATATGGGCCAACAGAAAACTTGTACAAAAAGCCACCTGTGTCTGCGCTTTTCTGCTTACAAAAAAATCGCAAAAAGCGTGCGCTTTACGTACGTTGCTCGCCTTATGCTACACAAAGCGCACAGATCAGCGCCTAGATGCGCTTCGCGCTTAAGGCGCGATTTTTTAAACCAAGCCAGCTGCCCAACACAAAACAGGACACACCTTTTCCCAAATTTCAAAACCCACAAATCAAAACCCCCAATTTCAAAATCCAAATTCAAACCCACCTTAATTATCACCAGAATTGGAATTGGAATCCAAATCAGATTCTGGACGTCGTTCTAGATGAAAAATCAAACCCACCTCAATTATCTTTGTAGATCCGGATGACGTTCTAGTCTTCGATGACGAGTACCAGGTCAGATCTTATAGTTGTCGACCCAATCTCGGTCAACAAGAATAGATCCGAGTCTGAATCAAGTAGAGATCGCCGGATATTTAGCAGCAGAGATCACCAGAAAATCGTCAACACTTGCCGAACAGATTTCTTAAAACTCCAAATAAAACCATCAAAATAGAAACAAGCAGTGGAGTATTTTTATTTTTTTTTTCAATTTGCAAATCAGTGTTTGAGTTTTTCTTAGACAAAACAGTATTAGGAAGCAAATTGCTTCTTATTTGTAGATCTTATTGTTGTTGTTGTTGCTTGCTCCATTCAGAGAGATATTATTATATGTGATTGAACGCTAAATTTTGAGAATGAGAATGAAGGGGTGGGTGGTGGTGGAGTGGTGCGTCGGATGGTGGTGGTTTGACAGAGAGAGTAGAACCTGCAAAGAGAGAGAGAGAGAGAGAGAGAGAGAGAGTAGAACCTGCAAATGGTTGAATATTTCTTGAAAACCTTTTTTAATTATTTTTTTAATAAATGGTTAGATATTTATGTTATTTACATAATTAGTCCCTGTATTGGTGAATTGACAAAAATGCCCTCATGTGCAAGGCACATGACCAGATTTAACAAAAAAAATTAACTGGGTTAGGCTCAAAGGACAAAACGTGCAAGATTTGGAAACATAAAGTACAAAACTCGTCAATAATTATAAAGACAAAGGACACCGCTTGAAAACAGGTATAAAGATAAAAGACAAAATTTGCAATTCACTCAAATTAAATATCATATATCATGTGAAGAAAAAGGAGCATTAGACATTATTTTATCCTTTTTTCAGTTTAACTTGTACTGATATAGTGACCCTTATAAAGGAGACGATGCAATGTGTGTGCTAGTAGTAGCATTGGGTTTGATGACTTTGAATCAATTTTTCTTTATTGTTATTACTAGGTTAGAAGCCCGTGTAATACACGGGGTGAATAAATATAATTTTATATATCAAATAATAAAAAAATATAACTTTAAAAACCTCGTTTATTATACGGGTTGAATAAATATAATTTTATATACCAAATAATAAAACAATATATCTTTAAAAATCTCGTTTATTACATGGATTGAATAAATGTAATTTTATATATTAAATAATGAAAAAGTTATATTTTTTAAAAACCCCGTGTATTGTATGGGTTAAGTAATTTTAATTTTATATATTAAATAATGAAAAAAGTTACATTTTTGAGAACCTCATGTATTGTATTGTATTGTATGGGTTGAGCACATGTAATTTTATATACAATCAATAAAAAGTTATATCTTATTATATCTTTATAAACCCTGTGTATTATAAAACCTTTGGAATAAATTGACAAAATGGCCCAAACCACAGGTACTAAAATGACATTTAACTCTTTATATTATATTTGTCACACCCCCAAATTACCACCTAGGGCATGTCCCTAATGGAGGTGCAACGATCCAACAAAGAGCCACCAATCATATCAAACACAAGTTATAATGTACTGAAATACTCAATTGAAAGAAATGTATTGTTTGAAAGTTAAACCAAAACCAAAGTATTGAGCGGAAGCATAAATGTATAAGCGTATAAATGTATGAAAACCAAATCAATATAATTGTTTATTATGACCACAACCACTCCAGCAGCATCAGACGGCAAGCTCCCAAGTTCCTTCAATAATTCCCTACAAGCATGTAAACAAGTGTGTCAGACTACGCTGGTGAGTTCAAGGTTTGTGTTTGTTTACCAAGTTGTGTTACCGATCATGTGAGTAAAACAGTTTACAAGACGATATGTTGTTTGTTGTTATGATGTTTGATGTTTCGATGTTGTTATTACTCGATTACCGAATGGCCATATGATATGTGATTGCCAACCCCAATGCCTCTATCAAAGCATTGGTCATGTTTTAAGGTAATTAGTTCACGCCCGTTCTCCTCGAACGTCGTGAGGGTGCCAAACCTAATAGCGCTATCAACTAATAACCCCCGTTGCCCTACAAGCAACGTGCCGGTAGATATTGTGGTCTTACAATGATAGAAAACTGAGTACAATAACCAACATCCCATTACCCATGCATTCCTCCTCGGAACGTTACCCGTTATCCCTTCCCTGGGATCCATGCTTGAGAAAAGAGCAGTGAACTCACCTTTGGTTTGCTCGGTATGTTATATTACTTGTTTAACAATAGTGGTTTACCAAGCCCTATGATAGTTACACATAACAATCAGTTTGCATACAAGCACAGCACGTATCATTTCACATTTATTCATCAGCTAGTGCACACGAATACCAGTGTCGACATTCATCATTAAACATGGTATATCAATTAACCCAGCACAAAACCCCATCAATATAGTGTGTTTACATACTAGGTGCTACCCCTAAAGAGCTATACTTCTCACACCGCGTTTCAATTATTCTAATAACGTTTCATCTCAAACATATTATGTACCATTCGTGGTCCTTAGACCCGACGTGCGAGACCCAGGCCCAAACATGTCCCGGCCCGCAACCCATATGTGTTTTCTGTTTCAGCTTATGGCCCACCCGAACCGTCCCGGTAGTTTAATCCTCCGGTACTCAAACCAATCGGCCCAACTCAATTGGATGAATTCACTAGTTCATTCATTTATAACAACCCAACTTAATTATCTACATATCCACGGCCTAATTCCCATTGTTATCGCAACCAACACTATTAATTCCCATGAACATACGATATTTTTAATAGAGATAACTAACGAAAATTCAATTAGTGACAAACCTCTCAACTTAATCACATGGGCCGACAAAGAATAGTGTGATCTAATGAGATCTACACATAACCATACATCATTAATGAGGCCTACACATGGGCCGACAACTTAATCACCAAAGTGAATGTGTATAGTAAATCACATGATTTCTGATGTTGTCTAATTAATGAGGTATGCACATGATTATTCATTATTAAATTGTTCCAAATTATGTTCTGTTTGTTAGGTGACATGATGGCCAACGAAACCCCATAACTTTCGTCGAAGGGTAAGCCGACGAAACCTCCTACTTTGGTCGTTGACCTACTGACTGCTAAACGTGCAGAAAACCCTAACTGCTACGATTCCGTACGTGACAAAACAATCTTTTGCAATCATTACAACATGCAGTCCAGTTCATACATTTATGTTATACCTCCATTATCAAAAATAATGTTTGAATAAATTGCCACTCAAAACCTCACATGACCCTAATCATTATCCAATAGTTGTTAGCATCATTACCATTATCAAACCACACAACAATGGCCGACAGATGTTACTTCTTTCATGTTATTATTGGACCAATTTAAGTAGTGGGTTGCAAGCTTATTCACGTGATACATATCACACATATTCATCATATAATATCAACAATAAAGTCATGTAATCATATTAAATAGGCCGCAGACTATAACAAGATTAGTCCACTCAGTCAAAGAATCATGCGACCTAGTGCATCAGGAAGTTAGATCAATTAATGGTATAACAGACTCACCGATGGGATTGAGATGAAATTACAAAGATCTTCGGGAGAAGAGGGAATGTTGTCGTCGCCGATTTAGAGAGGATCTAGGGTTTCGCAAAAATACGCGTTACATGCAATTAAAGAGGATTTATAATCCTGATTCACGTTTGGGCCTCAGCTGGGCCTCAAGCCCATACGGTGTCGACGAAACATCTCGGTGTGCGACGAAACCTCGTGTGAAACTTCCTAGTTTCGTTGAATGAAGGTGATGACGAAACATAACTATGTTTCGTCGAGTTCGGTTGGGTCCAAAGTTTCATCAAACAAAGGATATATGTACCAAACAGTTTATGCATAATCATTAACCAGCCACAAAAGTGCAACATCTAAATCGTATCTAAATTATACGCCAAACGTGAACAAGTTACAATAAAACGAGTTACATTAATCAAGTACTAAACACTCTGCGAACGAATAGCGTGTCGAGTAAGGGCCTTGAAAACTCGGGTTGTCACATCATCCCCAACTTGAAAGAAATTTCGTCTCGAAATTTGACAAGTAAACAAAAACAGCGAAGTGTCGGATCAGGATGACTGTGGATTTTCCTCGGGTATCACATCATCCCCAACTTGATTGGGAATTTCGTCCCGAAATTCACTAGTCGCGCCAGATTCAGGTTTGACAGACTTGGACTTGTCATCTGGGAATAAATGTGGGTACTTAAGCTTCAACTGATCCTTGCGTTCCCACGTGAACTCCGGTCCACGTCTTGAGTTCCAACGAACTCTCACAATAGGAATTCGACTATGCTTGCGGACTTTGACTTCCCGATCCATGATTTCTATAGGTTCTTCGACAAACTGCAACTTTTCGTCGATCTTCAGCTCTTGAAATGGTACCACCAGTGTTTCATCAGACAAACACTTCTTTAACTGCGACACATGGAACACATCATGGACGTTACCCAACTCAGCGGGTAACTCCAGC
The DNA here is from genome assembly GCF_002127325.2 of Helianthus annuus. Taxonomy (NCBI): domain Eukaryota; kingdom Viridiplantae; phylum Streptophyta; class Magnoliopsida; order Asterales; family Asteraceae; genus Helianthus; species Helianthus annuus. Next base: position 176,012,970 of record NC_035443.2, on the reverse strand, counting down.
TTGTATGCCACTTTACCAATCCGTTTTAGAATTTTGAACTGTCCCACATAACAAGGGTTAAGCTTGTCGCGTTTTCCAAAACCCACACCCTTCCAGGGTGAGACCTTCAACATGACACGATCATTAACTTCGAATTCCAAAGGTTTTCTACGCTTATCGGCGTAGCTTTTCTGACGATGACGCGCTGCTGCCATACGGTTCCTGATCTGAACAATCTTTTTGGAAGTTTCAAGAACAAGTTCTAGACCTGTAATCTGGCTGTCACCTACTTCAGCCCAACAAAGAGTTTAGCGCTACTGTCCATGCAACGCCTCAAACAAAGCTGTCTGAATATCAGAATGGTGACTTCTGCAGTAGAACTCACCCAAAGATAAGTGTCCTTCCAAGTGTTCACTAAAGTCAATCACGCGCATGCTCACAGCATGTCTTCGTGTGTTAGGTTGGTTCATTACTCTGTCCGGTTGTCCCACAGTGATAAGTGATGCTCATGTCTAGACGTGAGCCAAAGGTGTTGTGTAGTGCCTGCCACAAATCAGGTATAGCTCAAAATCAAAGGTAACAGAAGTTGGCACCTCGTGCCTAAAAGCCATCTCTCCTAGAGGAATATTCACAAGTCGAAAAGACTCGTCTCTCCCAGATGATATTGTTTCCGTTCTGAGTTTTTGGTAATCCAGTGACAAACTCCATGGCCATCTGTTCCAATCTCCAAATAAGTGTTTCTGATTACTGACACGAACTAGAAGGTTTCTGATGTTCCACCTTGACTTTAGCACAAGTCAAACGTCGTTCACACGCTTCGCTATGTTGGCCTTCAAGCCCAGTTGCCAAAACAAGATCCTCCGATTCTAAACTATTCCATCAAATCCAGATGACCAGCATACCGAGGCTGGTGTGCTTTGCTCAACACAAGTTCCCTACCGTTACCACATAATGAGACCCACATTCGTTCTACGAGGTAGCGAGTATCGTCTGTCCTACCAAGGTTGCTTCTCCATGCCCCGCATGGTTTCAACTGGAAAATCCTCTTCCTTCAGTTCTCCAGTGTGAACAAGGCGTGTCAGATCAGGTAAGTTAGAGTCGATAGTGAGCTGCAAAGCTCGTGCGCGTTCAAGTTTCATAGTTGTAGTCGTCAAAAAGTTCCCTCCAGTGATGCCATTAACTCATTTAGCTCTGTCGAAGCCAAGGTACACGGGAGGCTCTTGTGATCGGTCTGAATAACGCACCTGGTACCGTCCAAGTAATGCCTTCATCTAAAATCCAAATACCACGGTTTTCACCGCCAGTTATGTGTTGTGCGGTTCCTCTTTGTAACTCCATCACGTAAGTCATCACTCTCTCTTGTTGCGTCGGTGTGTAACTGGGACTCTGATTCGGACTATCATGGCATACCACTAAATCACCCACACCCTCGGGTAAAGACGATGCTCAGTGCATTGCAGAGTTGGAATTCGAAAGCTGAAATGACGTCCTCCTATTTCGTCCTACACGAACACAGCACCCTGCTGTGCTAAAGAGATTTAAGCTTTGCGACCTCCAAAAATCCTGTGAATAAGCTGCGATAGTATCTAGCGAAACCAAGGAATTGCTTCATCCCCGAAGGAATCTTTGGTGTCGATCAGTTTCTAACAAAATGGATCTTTAGCAAGATCCACGTGTGTTCCCACTTCGTTGGTTACATGCGCAAAATGTATCTCTCGAATCCAGATGTTACATTTTACAAGACTTCACACGGAATGGCCCCTCCCTCAGGAGCTCTAAGACAAGATACAGATGTCGTCCATGATGTCCCTTCCTCCAGGAAATGACCCAAAACGTCATCAATAAACACGGTAGATTCTTGTGGTCCATAAGCTGCTGGTGTGTTGATTATCTCGATGGTCATAGTGTACAAAAGTCGCACTGGCCGCATTGCGTTTGATATGCCGTTCTAAGAGCATCCTCCCATTGGACTTCCATCTGATGATAGTTCGTTCGTTTGCCAATCCTCGAATGGGAGCTTGACTCTCGCAACTAGTCGACATGTTTTCAATACATGGTCGGGGCACACGGTTCCTGAGTGCCACTTTGTTGAGTTCTAGATAATCAGTATACATACGAAAAGGCTTATTTTCACGAATATAAATGGGGCTCCCTGGAGAGAAAACTAGGTCCGACAAAACTTCTGTCCCACAGTCTCTGTAGTTGTTTTGACAGTTCTTGCATCCCTCCTGGCGCATGACGGTAAGAAGTACGAAGAATTAAGGCTGCCTCTGGCGCGAGATCAAACTGAGATTCTGCTTAACAGTTGTGGAAGTAAACCTGAAAGTTCCTCGAGTAGCACGCCGAGAGGAATCACGAACAATTGGTGGATCCTCGATCCTCACCTCCTTAGTCTTAACATCAGTAACGTGTGCTAACATAGCGGGGTAATCCTTCCGTAGACACTTCTGGGCCTTCTTTGCTGATATGATGCTAACCTTTACACCACTCTGACACTTCAAAATATAAAGTGGCGCAAAATTTCCTCCCCATAGGGTATATCTACGCGATATCCAGTTAACCAATCTGCACAACTACTGCATCGAAACCATCAAAGATTGTAGAAGGAAAGTCGATGCCGAACACTTGTCCCACAAGTTTGAGTTCGCATCCCAACGAACATATGAGGTTTCAATTGACTTGCCATCGGCCGGTTCCACAACAGGTTCGGTTTCGAGAAGCATTAGGGTTAAGCAGATCCGAGACGAAGCGATTTGCTACCCATTCAAGCTACCGTGTTGCTGTTATCCTGTTGTTGCCCATGTCAATCCTAAATGTCCTTCCGCGAGCACCACTACCGGTGTTGCTGTTACGATCATGTGAATTCCCAATGTTGTCATCGTTCCCTTGGTTGTTATCGTCTTGAATTATCAACGGCCAATCCATGCCGTAAGCACCTCCATTTCCATACTGTAGGCTACTATTACAAGTACCTTGGTGTTGCCATGACTGTTGCCTCTAATGTCGTTGCTTAAAACGGAACCCTACGATCTTTCACCACCAAGTCCATCTTTCCACATTCTATGCCACGCCCTAAAGCGCTAATCACTGTACTGGTAGTCACACATTCCACACTATAATCAGTTGTCATCGCTTATGCTTCGATTGATTCGTAAGAGTCGACTCCCATAAGTCGCTTACCAGGGTTAAAGATTCGATTGGCGTCAAATTGATGATGTTCATTGCTGGTAATCAGGGTCGTCCAAATACTAAGGTTGGTAAGGCACTATGCTCCTCCTCTTCTCCATCGTTCTTGCGAGTTGACTGAGTAACACTTGGTATGTTTCCAGAGCGTTGCAGAAGTGATCGCACTTCAGGGTCTAAGACGTCAATATGTTAGTTAAGTTCCAGCAAACGAAGAAGGGTGAGAAAGGTATAGGCAAACCATTCGACGCTGCGACATCCAACACAGAGACGTTCGTGCAGGCACCTAACATTCTACATAGTTCGCTAGGCGTTCGGATGGGTGTTCAGGTAATACTCGATAGCATCAAGATTTGAAAGGATTCAGAGAGGAGTGAAAAGATCATGTTCGAGTAGGAGACAATCACTGCTACGACACCTATAGACTTGTTACGTTTCACATTGATCAAATAACAGAGCGGAACCCCTTTTTCACTTGTTAAGCCTCACCGGGACTCGCATGCACCCCACATTATTATTATGTGTGCACCCACAATAATATTGTGATTTGCATGCTCATCTTAGTTCCTCCTAACTCATGTCAAATGGTTCCTCAAACTCAGATGTCAACGAGGAATATCACAATACGTGAGTCATGAATGTCTAGGGAAATAACACACTATCAATCACATAACACATGCAAGTAATACATGAATTCATACTGTTGTGCTAAACGTGCAATCCCAAGCAATTTCATACGTAAATGTTCACTAGTTATGCTGTGCAATAAGTAAACGAGAGACGAACCTTGCAGTCTGGTGCTGAGTGTCATGGTCGTATTCAGAACTCGTTCGGTTATAGTCTGGTTTTATGAAAACGTTTTTTTTTAAACCAAGTTCACTATAACCAGTGGCTCTGATACCAAACTGTCACACCCCCAAATTACCACCTAGGGCGTGTCCCTAATGGAGGTGCAACGATCCAACAAAGAGCCACCAATCATATCAAACACAAGTTATAATGTACTGAAATACTCAATTGAAAGAAATGTATTGTTTGAAAGTTAAACCAAAACCAAAGTATTGAGCGGAAGCATAAATGTATAAGCGTATAAATGTATGAAAACCAAATCAATATAATTGTTTATTATGACCACAACCACTCCAGCAGCATCAGACGGCAAGCTCCCAAGTTCCTTCAATAATTCCCTACAAGCATGTAAACAAGTGTGTCAGACTACGCTGGTGAGTTCAAGGTTTGTGTTTGTTTACCAAGTTGTGTTACCGATCATGTGAGTAAAACAGTTTACAAGACGATATGTTGTTTGTTGTTATGATGTTTGATGTTTCGATGTTGTTATTACTCGATTACCGAATGGCCATATGATATGTGATTGCCAACCCCAATGCCTCTATCAAAGCATTGGTCATGTTTTAAGGTAATTAGTTCACGCCCGTTCTCCTCGAACGTCGTGAGGGTGCCAAACCTAATAGCGCTATCAACTAATAACCCCCGTTGCCCTACAAGCAACGTGCCGGTAGATATTGTGGTCTTACAATGATAGAAAACTGAGTACAATAACCAACATCCCATTACCCATGCATTCCTCCTCGGAACGTTACCCGTTATCCCTTCCCTGGGATCCATGCTTGAGAAAAGAGCAGTGAACTCACCTTTGGTTTGCTCGGTATGTTATATTCCTTGTTTAACAATAGTAGTTTACCAAGCCCTATGATAGTTACACATAACAATCAGTTTGCATACAAGCACAGCACGTATCATTTCACATTTATTCATCAGCTAGTGCACACGAATACCAGTGTCGACATTCATCATTAAACATGGTATATCAATTAACCCAGCACGAAACCCCATCAATATAGTGTGTTTACATACTAGGTGCTACCCCTAAAGAGCTATACTTCTCACACCGCGTTTCAATTATTCTAATAACGTTTCATCTCAAACATATTATGTACCATTCGTGGTCCTTAGACCCGACGTGCGAGACCCAGGCCCAAACATGTCCCGGCCCGCAACCCATATGTGTTTTCTGTTTCAGCTTATGGCCCACCCGAACCGTCCCGGTAGTTTAATCCTCCGGTACTCAAACCAATCGGCCCAACTCAATTGGATGAATTCACTAGTTCATTCATTTATAACAACCCAACTTAATTATCTACATATCCACGGCCTAATTCCCATTGTTATCGCAACCAACACTATTAATTCCCATGAACATACGATATTTTTAATAGAGATAACTAACGAAAATTCAATTAGTGACAAACCTCTCAACTTAATCACATGGGCCGACAAAGAATAGTGTGATCTAATGAGATCTACACATAACCATACATCATTAATGAGGCCTACACATGGGCCGACAACTTAATCACCAAAGTGAATGTGTATAGTAAATCACATGATTTCTGATGTTGTCTAATTAATGAGGTATGCACATGATTATTCATTATTAAATTGTTCCAAATTATGTTCTGTTTGTTAGGTGACATGATGGCCAACGAAACCCCATAACTTTCGTCGAAGGGTAAGCCGACGAAACCTCCTACTTTGGTCGTTGACCTACTGACTGCTAAACGTGCAGAAAACCCTAACTGCTACGATTCCGTACGTGACAAAACAATCTTTTGCAATCATTACAACATGCAGTCCAGTTCATACATTTATGTTATACCTCCATTATCAAAAATAATGTTTGAATAAATTGCCACTCAAAACCTCACATGACCCTAATCATTATCCAATAGTTGTTAGCATCATTACCATTATCAAACCACACAACAATGGCCGACATATGTTACTTCTTTCATGTTATTATTGGACCAATTTAAGTAGTGGGTTGCAAGCTTATTCACGTGATACATATCACACATATTCATCATATAATATCAACAATAAAGTCATGTAATCATATTAAATAGGCCGCAGACTATAACAAGATTAGTCCACTCAGTCAAAGAATCATGCGACCTAGTGCATCAGGAAGTTAGATCAATTAATGGTATAACAGACTCACCGATGGGATTGAGATGAAATTACAAAGATCTTCGGGAGAAGAGGGAATGTTGTCGTCGCCGATTTAGAGAGGATCTAGGGTTTCGCAAAAATACGCGTTACATGCAATTAAAGAGGATTTATAATCCTGATTCACGTTTGGGCCTCAGCTGGGCCTCAAGCCCATACGGTGTCGACGAAACATCTCGGTGTGCGACGAAACCTCGTGTGAAACTTCCTAGTTTCGTTGAATGAAGGTGATGACGAAACATAACTATGTTTCGTCGAGTTCGGTTGGGTCCAAAGTTTCATCAAACAAAGGATATATGTACCAAACAGTTTATGCATAATCATTAACCAGCCACAAAAGTGCAACATCTAAATCGTATCTAAATTATACGCCAAACGTGAACGAGTTACAATAAAACGAGTTACATTAATCAAGTACTAAACACTCTGCGAACGAATAGCGTGTCGAGTAAGGGCCTTGAAAACTCGGGTTGTCACAATATTAATTTATATTTAGTGTACGATTTTTGTTAATTTCAAGATAAATAATTTTGAAATCTAATAAATATTTCAAAAGACTATATTATCTCCTATACGAATTGTTTAAATTTATATTATTAATATACTATAAATTAGTAACTTTTTTATGCATAAAGTGTTGTACTATATGTTTTAGGTGTTTTAAAAAAAAATACTTTTAACCCAAATCTTTGAATTTCTCGCAATTTAACTTAAAAAAATTGATTTTTTTTACTTTAAACCAAAACTTTTCTTCTTTTACAATTTAACCTCAACTTTTTTTATAGTTTTATATGCATAGAGTGTATACTATACGTTTTGGATATATTTCAAAAAATTTTGAAATTTTACTTTTAACCCTAATCTTTAAATTTTTTGTAATTTTTACTTCATAAAATTCAATTTTTTTTACTTTAAAGCTAAAACTTTTCTTCTTTTACAATTTAACCTCAATTTTTTTATATTTAACTTTGTTCCCTCATATTTTTCATCTTTCGTATATTTTTGTTTTACGTTTCGTACTAAATTTTGCGAGTTGCCACGAAGCAATGTGTATGTGTGGTTCAACGTTTTTACGTTTTGTTCATAATTTTGCGAGATAATACGGCGTAACGTCCATGTATAGTCCAAGATTTTACGTTTATCGTTTTTATTTTATAGGTTTGTCGCAACGCGTGAGTCATTGATTGACTTTTTTGTTTTTTTATACGTTCTATCTTTTGGTTTCTTACAATCTTAACCTCACAAAAATGATTTTTTTTCTTTTAACCCAAATCTTTTTACCTTTTGTAATTTAACCTCACAACTTTTTTATTTCAATTTTGTTCCCTTATACTTTTCATCGTTCCTAGATTTTTGTTTTAAGTTTCGTACTAAAATTTGCGACTTAACACAACGCAACGTGCGTATGTGATTCAACGTTTTTACGTTTTGTTCATAATTTTACGAGTTAATACGGCGCAACATCCATGTGTTGTTCAGTGTTTTTACGTCTATTTTTCTCATTTGACAGGTTCGTCGTAACGCATGAGTCCTAGATCGACTTAGTTATTTTTTTAAGTCTTCTACATTTCGGTCTATTTCTTCGCTTTAACACACCACAACTTCAGCGTTGATAGTCGCTGATAGTTGTGTTGAATTGGTGCTATTTGACATGCTTTTACATCTCCACCACAACGTGGGGTGCTTAATCTATATATATTCTAAAGTTTAGTTATATGTTCTATTTTAAAACCAAAATTTATGGTTGTTTTAAATGCATCATCCTATAAAAATCCTATTAATTGCATTTAATTTATATTAAATAAATAAGAGATAAGATAAAAAATAAAATAAAATAATTATATATCAATAATCATTAAAATTAATATCATCAATAACACATTATACTAAATAATATATTATAGATAAAGGTAGATTAGTTTAAAGTTAACTTTGATCTTAATTTGTTTTAATAATTGGTTTAAAGATAATTATTCCAAACTTATGATTATTCTATAAAATGATCTTTGACAAGGTAACCATAAATTTAAATTTCGAAGTAACTAATATATTAAAAGTAGCTCAAATATAATTCGTAATAAAAACACAACAATATTCAAAGAAAACATATAATAAAAAAAAATAGGTAAAGGGATCCAAATGATATCAAATATTAAGAACTTATCCATAATATTAGTATCAGAATTTAATAGATTAAGATAAAATTTAAACAGAAAGATCATAAGTATCATAAAAATATCATTAAATTAAAGTTAAAAAGTAAAGAAAAGAATTATTATTATAATATTAAAATAATAAAAATATATAAAAAACTATATATATTATTAAAATATTAAAATTACTATTTGTACCGATACCAAACAAGACCGTACCGGTATTTTCGATACCAGTACCGGTTGACACCAAGCTTATCCCACCCCGTGATACTAAAAAATCATTAAATTAAAGTTAAACAGTAAAAAAAGGAATTATTATTATAATATTAAAATAATAAAAGTATTAAAATAACTATATATATATATATATTCTAATATATTATTAACAAGATTTTGGCTAAATTAATTAGATTATTATAAATAATAATAATAATTTACAAATAAAACAACACAATTTGCAACAAAGCAATGCATGAAACACCATATTAACATATAGTACAGTACATTAAACATTAATGCTAGAACCTAATCTATACTATATTATAAAGCATTTCATAAGGATACCAACCAAATTTAAGTAATTACAATCTTTTATACTTATGGTACAACAACTTAATGATGTTAGTAAGGGGTGAAATGGTCTTTCTACATTAATATTAAAAAATAAAAAAATAATTAAATGAGAATATAATCACAATTAATTATAATAATACAATAATAAGTTCGGTTCTTAAATGCAATTAATAAACGAAACCTATTGGGATAAACCGCAAAAGCACTCCAAAGGTCCAATTTCAATCAATATGTAATAAATTTGACCGATTAAGGAATCTCCTATCATTGCTATAAATTCACCATTTCACTCAACATCAATTCCTTTGTCTACTATTGTGCGAGTTAGAGTCGAAAAGAAAGAGATAAGAAAGAGATAAGTTGATATGAAATTTATTTATCTTGGTGGAAAGGTGTGTTCTTTTATACCCATTTCAACATTTATTCGAAAAAACTTTGGTTTGTTTCTTAAAATATTCAAATGGGATAACAGTTTTCTTTTACATAATCTATGAGTTTATATTGATGTTTTATTATGTTTTTGGTAATTTAGTGGTTTTTTTTTTCAAATTATGATTTTATATTACATATAAAGTATACACACAGGTTATTGGATACAAAAAGACAGACACTTCATACTTCATCAAGGTACCCTTGCATGACTATAGTATCTGGAACCATTTACCAATGTATTGTTTAATTGTTCATAAATTTATAGTCTTTTTCCTTTTTGCAGCTTCATGTATATGGAGGTGTAAAAGGGTGGGTACGAGAAAAGTTATTCATTTGGAGATAAACATTTATTTGGCCTATTGGTATTTCCTTTTTTAATTTCTACTTTACTATTTTTTTTAAACATATGATGCTTTTGTGTGATTTAATTGATACTATATATAGGCAATATAGATGCAGAGGAAATATTTGAGGAGGTATTGTTTGACAGGATTGGGCAGCAAACTTTAAGGGCTCGGATGTTTTCAACCCGCGCAAAAGATTTAAATTGATTGCGTTTATCTATACTATCGTATAAAGCATTTCACAAGGGTTCCAACCAAATTTAAATAATTGCAACATATTATGCTTATCGTACAACAACTCAATGAAGTTAGTAAAGGGAATTAGTCTTTCTACATGAGTATAAATTGATAAATACAATTAAATTGATAACTTTATAAATTAAGTATTGTTAAATACTTGATAAAGAATTAAATCATTTGACTTAGTTGAACATCATCACCTTCCTCATATTTACATTGCTTTTCCATTTCAAGTTCTCCGTAACCGATTACTTGATTGAATTTTATAATTAAGTCATTATTATTTGGTTTAGTAATTGCTAAACATCATACAAATAAGGTTACAACCTTTTTTTGCAATTTTATCAGATAGTTGATGAACATCATATGAAATAAAAATAAAAATAAATAATAATAATAATTAAATATAAAAAAACTTAATCAACGTTATTATGAATTTAATTATAACTATAAATGGTTTTAAAACTTAAAAGATGCTAACCAATTAGAAACGAAAATTACTAAAAGGTAATTTCATGGGGTATTATTATCTATAATACCTAATAATTGCAACAATAATGATTAAATAATGAACTTAATTACAGATGGTTTAAAACTCAAAAGAATGCTCTTTGCATCTTACCTCAAGTCTCATGGAATAAGGTTCAAATGATAACCATTGCATAATTAGGAACCACTTTTTAGCCCTTGGATCGTATTTTGATGGTTGAGACCTTTAAGTGCAATATCTATATCTCTAAGATGAAGATAATGTATGGTAATAGATTTGGAGCAGCAAGAGGTAAAAACAGCCCGAATTTTTTCTTTTATAAATTCGATTCGATTCGGGAGTGTTAGTGTGTGTGTTTATATTGATTAGGGTTTCATCAAATGCAATGTGAGGGTTTCCAATCGGTGTTTATACAAATAATATAGAACCCAATTTTTATGTATGTGTATGTAGTGTGTAGTATGGGGTCTTGCTTACCTCATTCAAGGAATAACAATGAAAGACAGGGGTCATTGATTTCGAAAAACTCCGCCCCTTTGTTCACCTTCTTCCTGATTGTAAGTTACGGTGAGTCAATTTCCTTTTTTCTGATTCTAATCGATTAAGAACTATACGTGATTAACCAACGAATTGTGGTAGATTTTATGTTTCTATTGCAGTATTTGGATTGAATTGACTGTTGCAATTTAATAATCGTCAGTTATAGTTCGTTTTTTGAATATAGAGAAACACTGACTTATTTAAGGTGCTTGATTTGGGTGAATAGTAGCAATATAAACTGCTATTGTAATTTGGTGTGATATTCAATTCAATATCAGCAACCTAATCAAATTGTTCCCTAAACATAGAGTAAATGTGTTCACCAGCAAGGTAATAATATGCACTAATTTTCAATTATAAGAGACTTCTAATAAGGAAATATAGCTATTAGGTTATGTCAAGGTAAGCATAGTTTATAAAGAATATGTTGCAGAATAAAGTTAATACAACATTTTAGTAACTGCTTTCTTATCTATAAAAGAGAACAAAACCTGCAATTTGACTTTTAGATGTCAAAACTGAATTTATATGTATATGTGTATGTAGTATAATATATATATTTAACATCTATTTTACACCATCTAAAACAATGAAAAAGAAAAAATAAAAATAAAAAAATTTGAAAACTGTGACGTCTTTTGAAGAGGGTTGAGAAACCACACGTCCATAGAATTGAAGTTTTGTGAGACCACATGTGGTGGGGCGCAAACCTCTCTCAAAGCGTCTTAAAAACGCGGGGGAACACTGTACCCTCGGGTGTTTTGGGCCTTTTTTTGACTGGTAGTGCTACCACAAAGCGCCGAACGAGGAGTGGACTTTGGTCAAAATAACCATGGTCAAACGGCTAACTTTAAAAAAAACCGGTTTTTGTTTTAAAAATCTATATTATATTCGCACTTTCGTACCGTGTCACGCATTATCTATATCAGTCGTCGTTCCAGGAAAAAACAATAACTATTATGCATGTCGTGCATCGCACGGGTGTTCCCCCTAGTTGTAGTTAAAAAAAACAAACACTATTTGTATTATTAATTGCTTGGTGAAACATTAAGACATTATTAATTTATTTCGCATGAACCAAATGGGCTGACATGGGCCACTACATGTAAGATATGCAATAAGCCATAATAAAATACGAAAAGCTTTATAAATAATCGAAACTTGCTAAATTTTATTTTATAATTATCTTTTAATTAATATTAATTATAATAAGTAGGAGATAGAGATGAGAAAACTAAAAAATAGATGGCTCCAATGAATGACATGTGTACTCCATTGGTTTCTTTTATTATATAGTATAGATTTTTTTTTTATTTTACAGCTTCTTTAGTTATTTATTAATTTACATTTACATATAGGAATGTAAACGAATCAAACGTTAAACGAACAATTTGTAAACCAAATCTTCTACCTCGTGTACTAAATAGGTTGTTACCATGAAATACATTTTTGTTCAAAAAATAATTTACAAAAAACATAATTGACTTTCAACCCTGTTATATTAAACAACATATAAAAACTTAAACTAAAATTTAACTAGGTAGGAATACTTAAGTTTGTCAACCAACTATATATTTAGAATTATATCAACTAATATAAAAATATAAATTACTATTGCTATCACAACATCTATAAGAGGACCCGGGGTGGACACGTTATGTCCCCCCATAACGCGTGGAACATATGCCCACACCGCCGTCGCCTTCCTTTTTAACGCGAAATATATTTAACGCGTGAACCGTATGACGCGTTGAAAATTTAAAAAGTTACCGTTTTATATAAACAAACTCAAACAAATCTTCCTACTCAAAAATACCTTTAAACCTTCTATATAAACTTCACAATTTTTATACCATTTCACTCACACCAAATCACAAACACATTCTATCATATTTCACAAATGGATTTTCCTACGGATTCGACGTTTCCGATGGACAGTGATAGCGAATCGTCTTCCGACAATGAAACGCTTAAATATTTTGTGTCGGTGTATAACGAACTAGAATCAAGTTCGTCCCGCCCAAAGAAGAAGATAGTGAATCGTGATCGTATACATGCCAACGAAGTGTTAATAAACGATTATTTTGTGGAGAATCCGGTCTACAATGCCGAAACGTTTAGAGATCGGTTTCGTTTACCAAAAGAATTATTCTTAAAGATTGTTGGAGACATCGAAGCAACTGAAGAATGGTTTCAAGAAAGTTACGACGCGAGGGGCAAACAAAGTTTCACGCCGATACAAAAATGCACGTCCGCCATTCACCAACTAGCGACAGGTAACCCTCCCGATCAATTTGATGAATACCTAGCTATGTCGGACAGAACTTCACGTGAATGTCTGCAATTTTTTTGTAACGCGGTCATAAAATTGTATGGTGAAGAGTTTTTACGTAAACCGACGAGACACGACATCTCACGTATTTACGCCGCACATGAGGCTAGATGGCATTTTCCTGGGATGCTCGGTAGCATCGATTGTACACATATCGAGTGGAGAAATTGTCCAAGAGAGTTGCGAGGGGCGTATGTTAGGGGTGACATCAAAAGACCAACCATCGTACTTGAATCGGTGGCGTCGAATGATTTATGGTTTTGGCATTCATATTTTGGTGTCCCAGGTTCAAACAACGACATCAATGTTTTGCACATGTCGACGTTGTTCCAAGCAGTAACGGATGGTACCGCACCCGTCTGTCCATTCTATGTTAATGGACGATATTACAGACGAGGCTTTTTTCTTGTGGATGGTATCTACCCACCATGGTCTGTTTTTGTGAAAGCTCCTTCGTTTCCTGTCGAGGCTAAAGAAAAGGCGTTCAAGAAGTTGCAAGAATCGGCAAGAAAAGATGTTGAGAGGGCTTTTGGTGTTTTAAAGGGTAGATGGGGCATTCTAAGCCGACCGGTTCGTGTGATGAACAAGAACTCGATACATAGCATAGTGTATGCATGTATCATTTTGCACAATATGTTAATCAAACAAGACGGACGTGCAATATCTCCAGATTGGGTGCCGGATCCTCCTACACAAGTTCACGTTCCCGAAAATATCCAACTACAGTTGCGTGATGAAGAAACTCACTTTCGGTTGAGATTCGATTTAATCGAACTAGTAGGTTCTTTAGGTTTGGAATTTCCTAATTCGGACGAGGAGTAGAGTATCTTTATGTATTTTTTTTAATTGTAGTCTAAAATATTGAACTAGTATGTTTTAATTTAATTGAAATTTATAATTTATAATTTTAGTGTTTAATTGTTAATTTATAATGTAAAAAAATAAAAAATAAAAAAATTAAAGAGTGATGGAATTTGTACAAGTGATGACCATTTCCAGCAAAAAAGGGTGTGAGTGATGGAAATAATGGTTGATAACATGGCAGAACGTGATTGGATGTTGTGAGTGATGGAATTGTGTGTGAGTTATCCCACCCCTACCCCCTAATGCTACAAATTTCAGACATCAATAAATGTAATCACCTCAACTGTCAAACCAGATTTAAAAATTATTAAAAAATACTGGCCCAATTACCTACTAACAATATAATTTTCAAACGTACATTTAAATACGCGTGTACATATATACACACGTGTGTTAGAGAGAGATTAGAGAATGGGGCCACCACCTACATTGTGCATAAGGACCGGGGTGCCCCATTTAAAATAAACAAAACTAGTTGATTTTTCGCCCTCGCGTTGCGGCAGGGACCCAATGACTGCAAAACCGTGTCAGCAACGACAGGCATATACCGAATATCGAAACATAAATAAAAATGACGAGGTAAGGATAGTCACCCCGCCCTAAAAAACGATTTTAAATAACCTAATATATAATAATAGGACCCAGACGTCCTACACGTTGGAAATTCGGTTGTTTTCAGTTCAATTATTACGGTGCTAACATGTTAAAATATGGATGAGATCAGTACCTGTAACGACACCGAAAGTACCGATCGGGAAAATCATCGAAATTAGGTACCGTAACCGAAAATACTCGATACAATACGGTATGGTATTTGAAGGTAAAAATCAATAAATACAGGTATGGTGCTAGGCCAGTGTCGAACCGAAAGTAACGTTTCTGAAAACGCGAAAAGGTGGGTACCAAACTGGTACCGAAAATGATTTGGTATAGTAAATTTGGTACCGATACGATACCGGTTTGATCACAGGATTTGATATGATTTGCTCATCAATAATCTAAATATCCAAGTTAATTTTACATGCTACAATTCATTCATTACAGGAAAGACAAAAAAGAAAGCAAAATATGTTGTTGTGTATATAAATCCCAATTCAAACGAAATACAGTTTACTTACTGTGTGTATATAAAATCTCATTCATTCGCGTCAGTTACCGGAACATCCGCCGGTCGGAAACTTCCAAACAACTGCAATTACCGGAACACCCGCTTCAGTTACCAGACCCGCTTCAGTTACCGGCCCCGCTTCAGTTACCGGAACACCCACCGGTCTCTATTTCAACTTTCATAAGCGGCAGGGTCTGTCATCGGTCAAGATACAGTCAAGTTTCCGCCTCGTTGTTGTTATTTATTCATTGCAGGGCTGAAATTCAGGTGTCTCAAACGGGTCATAAATCACATCTTAAAAGCACTGTAAGTACCACGCCTAAATCACGGCCCGAACCACTGTAAGTATTTTTCTAATTTAAACAAAATAACAAGTAACCCATCCCGTGTTCTGTTTGTAGCTTTAGCCAACCCGTTTAAGCAATATTCAGTTTGTATGTGTTTGTTTGAACCACTTTCTTGCTTGATGATATTTTCATGATATAAGTGCTTGTGTGTTAATTTGTATACATATTTTATTAGTTTTGCAGATATAACAGTATTTATTGTTGTGTGTGGGGTTTGTTGAGTTTTTTATATTGGTGTATTGTGATATTGTGATATTGTGTTAATTAGGAACCATAGACGGTGAGAGTCACAATTATGTCTTAAGACCGTGTCCACGAAAGAGGGGTGCTAATAAAGAGGACAAAAGAGGGTATAATTTACGTGTGGCTTCTTGGAATGTAGGATCTCTTAGTAGTAAGTTGCTAGAGTTAGTTGATGTGCTTAAAAGGCGTAAGGTACAAATAGCATGTCTTCAAGAAACTAGGTGGAAGGGGCATAGAGGGGCAGAATGCAATGGGTATAAGTTGTGGTATTCAGGGTCGGATGGCGCTAAGAACGGAGTGGGTTTGCTAGTGGCTAGTGAACTGCATAAAAATGTTGTGGAAGTGATAAGGTACAACGATAGGATTATGATGTTAAGATTGGTAATAGGTGAGGAGGTAATGGCTGTGATTTGCGCCTATGCGCCTCACGTGGGATTAGGAGATCGGGAGAACATAGAGTTTTGGGATTGCTTAGATGTTGTACTGAGGGCCATACCTAGGGAGGAGAGAATTTTTATAGGAGGTGACTTTAACGGCCATATAGGTAAGGATAGTGATGGTTTTCAGGCGGTACACGGGGGTTTTGGTTTTGGTGATAGGAATGAGCCTGGTAGGGACCTTCTAGAGTTCGCAGTGGCCCACGACCTGGGTATTATGAACTCGTTTTTTAAGAAACGAGTTTCACATTTGATCATTTTTAGTAGCGGGGGGCGTAACACGCAAATAGACTACCTATTGATGAGGCGAGAAGATCGACGATGGTGGAGGGACTGCAAGGTTATACCAGGGGAGACAACAGTGACTCAACACCATTTGCTAGTAGCGGATTTACGTTTGAGAAGAAAACTGTCGGAGAGGGAGAGGAAAGGTCGACCTAGGATCCGATGGGGAAGCTTGAAGGGAGACAAGATTACAGTGTTTAGAGACAAGGTTATCCCTATGACAGCCGATTCGGTGGGAAGGGACGCAAACCGAATGTGGGAGGCTATGGCGACCACCATCACCCAGGTGGCAGTGGAGACACTAGGGGTGACAACAGGAATGACTAGCGGACATAAAGACACCTGGTGGTGGAGTGAGGATGTACAAATTAAGATAAGGGATAAACAAGAGAGTTTTAGGGATCTTTTGACGTGCACAGTCGAGGAAGAGCGATTGAGGTTGAAGGAGAGGTATAAAAAGGCCAAAAGAGAGGCAAAGAAGGCAGTGGTAGAGGCAAAGAACACAGCTTACAAGAAGATGTATGACCGCTTGGAGACGAAGGAAGGAGAGCATGCCATGTTCAGGATTGCCAAAGCTAGGGAGCGTAGAAAGCAGGATCTAGGTGTAGTGAAATTTATAAAGGGAGAAGATGGGCATGTCCTAGTAAGAGAACAAGACATTAAGCTGAGATGGCAAACCTACTTTCGTAATCTTTTCAATGGGGGAAAGGAAGCCGAAGAAGAAAGCGACCACAACAACATTCAAGGACGACAACGGAATAACTGCTATTGTCGGAGTATTACAATGGGAGAAGTAAGGACAACACTCAAGAAGATGGGAAGGGCTAAAGCTGTTGGTCCTGACAACATACCGATAGAGGTGTGGAAGTGTTTCGGAGAGGATGGAGTTCGATGGCTAGCTAGTTTGTTTAATGTTATTTTCAAATTTGGAAAAATCCCGGACCAGTGGAGGAGTAGTGTCGTAGTGCCCTTGTATAAGAACAAAGGAGATGCCCAGTGTTGTGGGAACTACAGAGGAATCAAGTTACTAAGCCACACTATGAAACTATGGGAGCGGGTAATTGAGACTAGGATTAGAAAAGAAACTCAGGTTACGGTAAACCAGTTTGGTTTCATGCCAGGGCGCTCAACGACTGAAGCGATCCATATTCTACGGAGACTAATGGAAAAGTACAGGGAGAAGAAGCGAGACCTACATATGGTGTTCATTGACCTTGAAAAGGCATATGATAGTGTGCCACGTAGACTGATTTGGGAAAGCTTGGAGGATAGGGGAGTTCCTGGAAAGCATATAGACTTAATTAGGGGTATGTATGATAGGACTGTGACTACAGTCCGTGCGCCTGTAGGATATACAGAGTCTTTCCCCGTGGAAATAGGACTCCACCAAGGGTCCGCGTTGAGTCCATTTCTTTTTGCGGTGGTCTTGGATGAGCTGTCCAAGTCGATTCAAGAGACAGTTCCGTGGTGCATGCTTTTTGCCGACGATATAGTGTTGGTTGCTGAAACGAGACAAACCCTAAATGCGAGGCTAGAGGAATGGAGAGCAGTCCTAGAGGGCAATGGTTTAAGGATCAGCCGCTCAAAGACTGAATACCTCTATTGTAATTTCGGTGGTGCAGATGACAACGAGGACCCCCAGCTTACCATTGAGGGTCAAGTGGTCCCACAAATGACTAAGTTCAAGTACTTAGGATCGTTTGTGCAAAGGGACGGGGAGATAGACAGTGACGTATACCACCGCATCCAGGCTGGTTGGTGTAGGTGGAGAGCAGCCACTGGGATTTTGTGTGATAGGAGGTTCCCAACAAAATTAAAGGGAAAATTTTATAGGGTAGCACTTAGACCGGCTATGTTATACGGGACAGATTGTTGGGCCATCAAGAAAACACAAGCACGTAAGATGGAGGTAGCGGAGATGAGGATGTTGAGGTGGATGTGTGGCCACACGAGGTTAGACCGAATAAGAAATGAGGTTTTTAGGGAATGGTTAGGAGTGGCTAGTATATCAGACAAATTAAAAGAGGAGAGATTGAGATGGTTTGGGCATGTGAAGAGGAGACAATTGACAGAACCAGTTAGAGTAGTGGAAACCATGACAGTGGAAGGAAGGAGGAGTAGAGGCAGGCCCAAGTTGACTTGGGATGAACGACTTAGGCAAGATTTGGTAGAGTTGCACCTCTCCGAGGACATGGTTCAGGATAGGAGCTCGTGGAGACGTAGGATTAAGGTTAAGGACTTGTAGGGGAGGGTATGGACGTGCCCTAGCTTTGTCTTGGGGGGAGGGGGGGGATAGATTTCTTTCTCACTTTACGTAGACCTCATGTATGATGACTTTCTTGTATCTATACCTACATGTTATTTGCTGATAATATATCTGACTACTGCTACGCTATATACTTATCTCTCTTTTGTCTATTTAGCTGTTGGTTGTTTTGGAGCCGGGGGTCTCTAAGGAAGCAGCCTCTCTATTCTGAGGATAGAGGCAAGGTTTGCCTACATCCCACCTCCCCCAGACCCTACCAATAGTTCAGCTATTTGTGGGATTTACTGGGTATGGTTGTTGTTGTTGTTGTTTCATTGTTACGTTGCTACAGGATTTGCTGAGCGCGGTACTAACCGGTATCGAAAATACCATAACCAAAATCCCCAAAAGTGGGTACCGGTACCGAATATATCTGGTACGGTACGGTTTGTTACCGGTCGGTACTGGTACGACACCGGTATTTGAAGGTAAAAACTGGTGAATACCGGTGCCGAACCGATACCGAAAATACACTTGGTTTAATAAATTTGATACCGGTACCCGTACCCGTACCCGATACCATTGATTCATCACTTTATAATGTTACTATTATTTTTAACTATTATTTATAATATATAGGTACTGTTGATTCAGTTGTATTAGGTAATATTAGGTAATTAGTGTTATACACGCCTTAAATTCCAAAGTATCCTCCTTAAAATTTTGTAATGTACCCTTTAAACTTTCACAGCAAAAACAAAGGAGAAAGAAGATTATGACAACAAAAATTTATTTTTCGGCGATGGTAGCTTTGCAAATGAAGAACGTTAGTTAAATTAAATATCATATCATGTGAAGAAGAAAAAGCATTAGATATTATTATTAGTTTTTTCAATTCAACTTGTACTGCAATAGTGACCCCTATAAAGGAGACGGTGCAGTGTGTGTGCTAGTAGTAGTAGCATTGGGTTTGAATCTATTTTTCTTTAATATTTTTTTTCTTTTAAATCTTCTTTAGTTATTTTTTAATTAACATTGATGTATAGCAATGCAAGCGAACCGAACGTTCAACGAACAATCTGTGAACCAAATCTTTTACCTCGTGTTCTGAATAGGTTGTTAGAAGGAAATTTATTTTTAGTTCAAAATTTTTTTACATAAAACATAAGCGACTTTCAACTAAAATTTAAGAGTGAATTTCAAGGATTGTCCATTATCTTTATAACCATTTTCAGGCGCTGTCCTTTATGTTTAAAATTGACGAGTTTTGTCCTTTATGTTTTTATATCATACACGTTTTGTCCTTTAGGCCTAACCCAGTTAGTTTTTTTCAGTTAAATATAGTCATGTGCTTTGCACATAAGGGCATTTTTGTCAATTCAAAGGTTGCAGAAGCTTTGAGCTGTAAATCTGCCATTGAACTTAATTTTGAATTGACAAAAATGCCCTCATGGCAAAGCATATGACCAAATTTAACTGAAAAAACTAACTGGGTTAGGCCTAAAGGATAAAACGTGTATGATATGAAAACATAAAGGAAAAAACTCGCCAATTTTAAACATAAAGGACAACACCTGAAAATGGGTATAAAGATAAAGGACAATTCTTGAAATTCACTCAAAATTTAACTAGGTCGGAATACTTAAGTTCGTCCATTGTGTAACCAACTATATATTTAGAATTATATCAATTTATTATAAAAATATAAATTACTATTGCTATAAGAGTATCTATTATCCTACATATACAAAAACAGGATGAGGGAATAGTTGTTTACAAGTGGAGGAAAAGGGCGGTGGCCTTTTCCTTTTTTTTTCCTTTTCTTTTTTTTTTTTTTCTGTTTTTCGATTGTATATTTACTTGGCACTTTCTTATTGGTTCGGGTATATTATGATTTTACCCCCAAGTTTAAAATTACGATTTTGCCCTATGTTTAAAGTTACGGTTTTGCTCCTGGTTAAAAATTACAGTATTGACATCGCTTTAGTTTTTGGTAAATTGCGATTTTACCCCATCCAAAAATTACGATTCTGCCCTTAGGTAAAAATTACAGTATTGCCATCGTTTTGATTTCTTTAAAAGGTGTGTGGGGGAATAGTGCCAGGCTGCTGCATGGCACTCACACATTGGCCCGGATATGTTACGATTTTACCCCAGTTAAAAATTACGAATTTGCCCCTGTTTAAAATTACGATTTTGCCAATGGTTCAAAGTTACAGTATTGTCATCGCTTTATCTTTTGGCAAATATGATTTTACCCCAGTTAAAAATTACAATTTTTCCCTCCATTCAAAATTACATTATTGCCATCATTTTAGTATTTTTTTTTTTTTGCAAAACTATAGAAGTGTTTTTTTAATTTGTTGACTTGATTTAATTTTTCTTTCGTGTCAATGAGCTGCTTAACACTCGCTTATTAATCCTCACAATTTACAGTCTTGGCCAGAACTCAAAATTATGATTTTTCCATCGTTTTAGGTTTTTTTTCTAGCAAAGCTATAGTAGTGCTTTTTAATTAGTTGATAAATATTCGGCCTATCGCCCCGCAACGCGGGCGGAACATTAACTAGTTTCCTACATATACATTTAAGTGGAGGGGAATAGTTTCCTTTGGTGGCTATAGTAGTGCTTTTTAATTAGTTGATAAATATTTGGCCTATCGCCCCGCAACGCGGGCGGAACATTAACTAGTTTCCTACATATACATTTAAGTGGAGGGGAATAGTTTCCTTTGGTTATTGGCCAAAAATGGCGCCAGTAACAAGGTTTTTTTTTTTTTTTTTTTTAATTTAGTATGTGATAGTTATCTATAACTAAAAAAGGGATATCTACATTTACTATGACAGGGAATAGTGTTTCCCTGTCATTGGTCGAAATGGGTGACCGACAATACACCATTGGACAAACCAGTTTATTATTTTTTACCCGCTTTAAAATTACGTCTTTGCCCCTGAATAGTTTTTCTCTGCCATTGGTTCAAATGGGCGGAGGTCAATACCCGTTGGACCAACCAGTTTAATATTTTTTACCCACTTTAAAATTACGATTTTGCCCTTAGTTAAAAAATACGGTTATGCCCCAAACTTCAAAATACATTTACCCTTTTGCCCCGATTTAAAAAATACGAATTCTCCCTCGGTAAAAAAATAACGTTTTTACCCTCAGCCAAAATTACGTTTTCACCCCAGTTCAAAATAAAAATTTGTCCCCCCCCCGGCTCAAAATTACGATTTTACACCAGTTGATTATTTTATACCCACTTTAAAATTACAGTTTTGCCCCCAGTTTAAAATTACGTGTTTGCCCCCAGTTCAAAATAAAATTATGCTTTTGCCCCCAACTAAAATTTACGATTTTCCCCTCGATTCAAAATTACGATATCACCCTCAATTCAAAATTACGTTTTTGCCCCAGTGCAAAATAAAAATATGGTTTTCCCCTAGCTAAAAATTAGGATTTTACCCTTTGGAAAAAATTCGGTTTTTCCCTCAAGTAAAACTAAAAATATAACTTTGCCCACAGCTAAAAATCGTGTCAAAAAGCTGCCTAACACTCTTTTTACTTTTCCTTTCTAGCAAAACTATAGTACTATTTTTTTAATTGGTTGAGAATTACTCGGCCAAACGCCTCGCAACGCGGACGGGACATCACCTAGTTTTCAATACATACAAACCTTAGGCGATAATAGTGATTTTCAGTTATTAGGTGAAATTGGCGGTAACTCAGAGTGATTGATGAAAATGGGCGGCTGATGGGCCAGCCACTAAAATAAATTTCATTTATGTTTTTTATAGGGGTAATAGTGGCACTGTCAAGTCAATTTATGCTTTTATCTCTGATTTAAAATTACAGTTTCGCCCTCAGTTTAAAATTATGTTTTCGTCCCAGTTTATGATTTAAAATTACGGTTTTGCCACCAGTTCAAAATAAAATTATGCTTTTGCCCCCACGATTTTGTCCACCACATTCAAAATTACGATTTTATCCCCAGTTAAAAATTACAATTTTGCTCCTAGTTTAAAATAAAATTATACTTTTGCTCCGAGCTCAAAATTACTATTTTGCCCTCGGTTCACAATTATAATTTTGCCCTCAATTCAAAATAAAAATATGGTTTTGCCCCCAGCTTAAAATTACGGTTTAACCCTTAGTTAAAAAAATATGATTTTGCCCCCGTTTCAAAAATTATGATTTCACCCTCATTTCAAAATTATATTTTCGCCCCAGTTCAAAATAAAATTATGCTTTTGCACCCAACTCAAAATTACGATTTTGCTCTCGGTTCAAAATTTTGATAATGACCGATTTTAAAATTATGAATTATAGTTTTACCCCCAGCTTATACGATTTTGCCCTTAGTTCAAATTGATATTCTAATTTTACCCCACGTTCAAATTTACGAATTTGCCCCTGCGCAAATTTACAAATTGGCCCCTGGTTCAAATTTACAGTATTGCCATCACTTTAACTTTTGTGAAATTACGAATTTACCCCAGTCAAAAAATACAACTTTGTCCTCAGCTCAAAACTACAGTATTCTCATCGTTTTAGTTTTTTTAGCAAAACTATAAAAGTGTTTTGTTTTAATTGTTTGACTCCATTTATTTATTTATTTATTTTTGTCAATGAGCTGTCTAACACTCGCTCATTAGTCCTCACAAATTATAGTTTTCCCTAAGCTCAAAGTTACGGTTTTGTCATCGTTTTAGTTTTTTTTCTAACAAAACTATAATAATATTTTTTGAATTGATTGAGAATTATTCGGTAATCGCCCCGTAACGCGGACGGAATATTAACTAGTAATGCTACAAATTTCAAACATCAATATACGTGATGATCTCAACTGTCAAATCAGATTTAAAAATTATTCAAAAATACCAACTCAATTGTCTAGTATCAATATAAAATTTAACACGTGCATTTAAAAATGTGTGTACATATATATACACATATCTGTGAGAGAGACCACCACCAACATTGTGCATGGGGGTGCCCCACTTAAATGAAACAAAACTAGGGTTATGCATGCCTTAAAATCTAGAGCGTCCTTCTTAGACCAGTGGTGTGGGGGTCGCCCCCCCCCCCACCCGTCTCGGCTCGTCCCCTACGTCGTACACGCCCCCCTTGGGGCTCATCGCGTCTCAAACGACTTCATCCAGACGTTGACGACGAGGTGAAAGGTTTGAAAATGTGCCCCCCCCCCCCCAAACGGTAACTTACCATTTAAAAAAAATACCCAATACCACTATATATTTAACCTTCTAACCACCATTTTTTACACACAACCTCAACTTTCTCTCTATTTTTATAAAACAATCTTCCTCAACCTTAAAAAAAATATGGATCCCTACAACCCAAATAATCCCAACTCAAGTTCACTCCCGTTCTCCTCACCCGGCTACACACCCGTCATGGATAACTCTTTTTCGGGTTACCAACAAATGCCCAACGCTTTCAACCAACGAAACCAATACCATATACAACAACCCAACATTCCCTTCAACCAAATGCAAATGCAACCAAACCCACAAACATTCAACATGCCATATCAACAAATGCAAATGCAACAACTAATGCAAAACCCGATTAATATGCCATATCAACCACCGCCACAAGCACGTCCAACACAAATTGAGGAAGAAGATGATGACGTAGAGGTTGTGCCAGAAACGTAACCTCAAACTTCAACCAAAACTTTACCGAGACGCAAAACGAGAAGGTAAAAGTGAAGAAACGACAAACCGAGGAGAAGCAAAGGAGGCAAGAAGAAGCGCATCATTTGGAGGAATGGAGAATAATGACCACCGATCTTAGAGCATATCCTGAGAAAGACCGTCACATCTTACAAAAAATGAAGGAAAAATTAAAAAAAAATGGAGTGAGGAAGTGTAGTTTTTTTTTTTAATGTAACTTTAGGTTTTTTTTTTTA
This sequence comes from Helianthus annuus, assembly GCF_002127325.2. NCBI lineage: Eukaryota > Viridiplantae > Streptophyta > Magnoliopsida > Asterales > Asteraceae > Helianthus > Helianthus annuus. The sequence goes on along the minus strand of NC_035443.2, from coordinate 175,988,216 downwards.
AGTGTGTTGTATTTTTTTAATGTTTAGTTTTTATTTAAATGTAATTTTAGGTTTTTTATTTAAATGTAAATTTTTTATTTTAATTTACTTTGTTTTAATAATTTAACTAAATCAAGGGGGGGGGGGGGGGGAGGGGGAGGACTATCCTCCACACCCTTGGGTAGTCTTCAAGAGGATGGTCCTTCACCCATGGTGATGTGACGCCTACGTTGCGGGTAGTCTCTTTGGGGACTAAGCAAACCACACCCCATGTTCTTAGAATTTTGTTATCTATCCCCCTTTAACTTTCAAAGGAAAAACAAAGGAGAAAGAAGATGATAACAACAAAAATTTCTTTTCAGACGCTGGTCGCTCTGCAAAACGTTTGTTAAATTAAAGAGTTAATTGCCATTTTAGTCCCTGTGGTTTGGGTCATTTTGCCAGTTTAGTCCAAAGGTTTCATTTTTAACATCTGGATCCAAAAAGGTTTCATCGTTGCCATTTTGATCCAACTGACTTAACTCTATCCATATCTGTTAAAGCTGCCAAGGGCATTTTTGTCAGATATGGATGGAGTTAAGTCAGTTGGACCAAAATGAAATGACAAAAAAGCCCTTGGCAGCTTTAACAGATATAGATGGAGTTAAGTCAGTTGGACCAAAATGGTAACGATGAAACCTTTTTGGATCCAGATGTTAAAAATGAAACCTTTGGACTAAACTGACAAAATGGCTCAAACCACAGAGACTAAAATGGCAATTTACTCTAAATTAAATATCATATCATGTGAAGAGAAGAAGCATTAGACATTATTTTATTCTTTTTTCTATTTAACTTGTACTGCAACAATAACCCCTATAAAGGAGATGGTGCAACGTGTGTGCTAGTACTAGTAGCATTGGGTTTGGTTTGATGACTTTGAATCTATTTTTCTTTATTATTATTTTTTATTTTACAGCTTCTTTAGTTATTTTTTAACTAACATTGACGAATAGTAATGTAAATGAATCGAAATACTTCGTGAACTGTTCGGCGACAAGTTTGTTCAATTAGCTTAACGAACGAACGCGAAAAAGAAATCGTTCGGTTGGCTCAGTGAACGAACACGAAAAAGAAATCGTTCGGTTGGCTTAGCGAATGAACACGAACAAATGTCTCGTTCGTTCAACTGCGTTCGTGAACGTTCGGTAATATGTTCGGTTACCTTCGTTCATGTTCGTTTATTTACATTCGTTCGTGTTCGTTTGATTATATTAAAAAATAATATATAATTAACCTTTTATTTAAACATATTGAAAACTTAAAACCTATTTTTTTTTGCTAAGTTAGCTAAAATTTGGACATTGACATTTTTGGGATAATTATGTCTCTGTTAGTTAAACTTTTGAATAATTATGTTCAAGTAAATAATTATGTCTAAATTAGTTAAACGAGATTTATTGTTTGGTGGTTGTAGTATACTTCTTGTGGTTTGATTTATCATTGATGGTTTATTTAACTACTTATTTTTATTTTTCTTGTTAAGTGTTCGTTTATGTTCGTTTTTATTCGTTTGCTTTCGTTTTTGTTCTAGAGAGACCGGTGTTCACGAACTGTTCGCGAATTCACAACTGAATTTCCTTAACAAAAGAACACGAACATAAATTTATGTTTGGTATGCGTTCATGAACAGTTCGTAAACATGTTAATTTCCTTAATGAACGAACACGAACAAAACTTTTTTGGTGTTTGTTCGGTTCCATTATAGCCTTGTGATGTATCATTCTTTTGTCTGTAACATTTGAATTAATAAGAAATTATATACACTGGTAGGGTAGGGATCATGTACATTAATCCAGAAGTGTGAGAAGTGTATTATAACACTATATATAATACCATATAAACACCGTATATATGTAACACCATATAACACTACGTAACACTATATGACACTATATAACAATATATAACACTATACATCTATCATAGACCTGCTATCAGATAAACTATAGTGTTATATTTGTTATATAGTGTTATATAGTGTTACGTAGTGTTATATGGTGTTATATGGTGTTACATATTGTTATACGGTGTTTATATGGTGTTATATAATGTTATATATAGTGTTATAATACACTTCTCACACTTTTCACACTTCTGGATTAATGTACAGGATCCTTAAACTACACTTGTATATGTAAGTAAATTGGAATTTGATGAGTTTAAAGTGCTTTTATTATATTGATTTTAATTTTAAGTAACTTTCCTTTTGAATTATTTTATTTATTATTTATCATCCTATTATTTTTTATGCAAATATACAAATTAAGAATATTTTATATGATATATATATATATAGCTGAAAGATAAAATGAAAACCTATTTGAGTTGAGAAAACTCAAGAAAACCCTATGTAACATATTTACTGTTTTTCTAGAAAAAAACAGGGAATGTAATGTAAATGTAATTGAACATTTTTATAAAAAAAAATGTAAAAAGCGCCTACTGTATTTTTTAAATGTTCAAAATTTGTATGTTACATTTTTTCGGACATATATATATATATATATATATATATATATATATATATATATATATTCAAATATATGTATGTTACATTTCCTATTTTTTTAGAAAAAAAATAAAAATGTTAAATGGGGTTTATATAAATGTTTTTTTGAGTTTCCTCAACTCAAGTGGGTTTTCGTTTTATCATTCCCCTATATATATATATATATATATATATATATATATATATATATATATATATATATATATATATATAGGGTGAGGTTCTAGCGTGAACAACCTCCTCTGCGTGAACTACGTGAACATATCTGAACCGTTGATTAATATGATCTTGATAATTAATTTAGTGGCATAATTGTAATTAATATGTTAATTTTTATTGTTTTATTAAAATCAAAAGGGTAAAATTGTAATTAGGTTAATTAATATATTTAAAAAAATTTCAAGATTCTTTCCATAAACAAGTTGAAATCCCGTGATATTTTTCACTTCCTAAAATAATGTCATCCTCCCTTTACATTGAAATATCCACCGCTATGTGTCTCTATTCACAATCGGCGACGGGAGAAAGGCTATCATCGGCGGCGGTAGGTTGTTAATCGCCGGAAAAATTTCATCTTCATCAATCAAAGGTACAGAATGAAAAAACCTCTTCTTTAATTGTTTCAAACACTAGTTGCATGTTCCGTTGCTTTACTGAATGAAGTAATAACACCAATCGGAAGTAGTGATTGAATGTTTTTGTTATGAAAGTGGTTTACTTATTGGAATTATTGTACAATGTTACGGTTATAAGTAGGATTTAATGGATTCTGAGTATGATTACGTTGAATCTGTGAGAACCGAATTAGGGCTTGAATGTTTGAAGATTTTATTTGCAATTAGGGCTTGAGTGTTTTGATGTTGTTATTGTTTTTAAAATATTGTAGGTAGGTTGGTTTGTTTTATTAAATTTGTAAACAATCAGTACACCTGTGTATGTTGTTTAGTTCGAGATGTACACTGGTGTACATAGGGATACTTTTATTATATCTGTTCTGTGTGTTGATTTTGTGTTCTTAAAAGTTTTGTTAATCAAAAGTAGGGGTTTATGCCATGGTTTTAACTGATCTAGAAGTAGTTTTCCAAAGTAGTACACCTGTGTATGTTGTTTAGTTCGAGATGTACACTAGTGTACATAGGGCTACTTTAATTATTTCTGTTTTGTGTGTTGATTTTGTTTACTTAAAAGTTTTGTTAATCACAAGTAGGGGTTTATGCCATGGTTTTAACTGATCTAGAAGTAGTTTCCAAAGTACACATGTATACATGTGTACCCAAAATTGTGTGATCATATGAATATGAATGGCATGAAAATGTGTACACCTGTGTATCTGTATGAAATTGTGTAATCATATTGACAAGTGATATGTTATGCCTATTATGTAGTTGGTTGCCTTTGTAAGTGTTATTTTTTGGGTTGAATAATGATGTTACATTTGTGTACCATATCGTGATGTCACTGCAACGGTTAAAGTTTTACGTATTAGTAATTTCATTTGTGTTTACATTTTGTAGGTTCGAAACGTAACAATGAGAAGACGTAAGTTTTAATTTTTTTGAAAGATGTAAAGAATAAATTGATTGAATATAGGTGGTAATAAATTTAATAGGAACGTATGTAACTTAATTTTGTAGGTGGAAAAAGCGAGAGGATAGCTCGTATTTTGGCAAGTAGATTTAGTAACACAATAGATTGCCCCATTGAATGTTCGGATGATGAAGAAACGGACAACATAGGTGAAAATGTTTTAAAGTTAATAGTCTATAATGTAATATAAATGTTTTATCTAAATTGATTTTATGCTGTGTTTTGTAAGTTTTGTATACGTGATTAATTTTGTTGTTTTTGAAAAAGGTTCAAAGATGTTAAAAGAACCAAGGGACTGTTCGAAACCGAAGGATCATGCAAAGGATTTGGACGTACGTGATAAGAAAGATGATGGTAATTGTGAAGAAATGTGTTTAATAATGTTATTGTTTTAAATTTAAGGTTTTGTATGTATGTTTTTTGTAATGGTGCCCGTAGGTGTTGATCATGGAAAAATTGACCATGGTATATGTGAAAGGAATCCGGGGAAAAAGAGGGAACAACCGTGTGAAGCTGGGTTGATTAATGGCAAAGGCAAGTAACAATAATTTAAAACTTTAGTTACAAAATAGCATGATAATATTTGAAGAAAATGTAATGCAAAATCGTTGTAGCGGATAATGCAGGTTCAACCGGCGATAGTCAGCAGAGATTGAAAAGTTTAAATGGGTGGCAGAGAGCGAAAAGGTTGTCGAAGAAAAATGGGACAAGACAAAAAATGAAACCCGTTAGTGTTCCGTTCGCTGATGTACCAGAAGGTAAATTAATTGTATTTCAATTTAAAGTAACAGCATCTATATTGATAATGTGATTCCATTTAAATGAGTTTGTTTTGATTGTCTACAGTTGTTATAAAAGAAAGTCAGAGTACACAACCGACAAGTTTAAATAGCAAACCGACTGGTGTTGTATTACAAAAGGAAAGCATAGGTATGATGTGGAGTCTGAATGTACACATGTGTACTTGATTTTTTAATACAATTTTTAATATCTTATTATTTAGGTTCGCGAAAGAAAGGTGATATTGGAATGTCGTTTGGGTCGTCTTTGAATGATAAAGACGAAAAGGATGTTGAAAACAAAGGTATGATTTTTTTTAAAAATGTTTTGTATTTTTGTATGGTATTGTGTTAGGCAGATCGTAATTTTTTTTTTAAATTTTGTTGAAAATAGTTGCAGAAGATGATGATGATAAGGATAACGTAGTTGGTGTGATGTTCAACCTGAAAAAGAGGAAAAGCAAAAAATCGCCAAAGAAACTGAAAAAAAAAGTGAAGGCAGAGGACGATCTACCAAGTATACGAACGAGGACATCGCCTAATAAGCTATATGAAGCGGTTCGTGTTATTAATAAATAGCAACGTGAAGTCGTCATAGAAATGGATTTTGGCCAGTTTTTGGGATTCAATCTTAGCGAAGTAAATGCAAACCTGGGTCATTATGTGGTAGATATGTTAGACAATGAGAGTATGAAAATACAAATTGGGGATAGGCATATAAGCGTATATAAAGAATCAGTTAGGAAAATATTAGGTTTACCACTCGGTGACACCAGGGTGGCTAAGAAAAAGAAGGATGAACCTGGTCATCCTTTGAAAAAAAAATGGACTGATAGGTTTTCCAAGCGTCCGATTAGTTTTAAGAACATAGTAGATAAGATCAGAGTAGATCCTTATGAGGATAGGACTATTTTCAATGTAGACTTTGTTATGTTGATCTTATCTACTATGATCGTTAGTACAAAAAACGGGAGCGTGATGTATAACATCTTGGATTGGTTTTCTCTGGAGAAGGAATTCAAAGATCATGACTGGTGTCAACTTATGATGGATGCTGTGAAGTCTTGTAAGGATAACTGGGACAGATGCGACCCGGAAGATTATTTTAGGGGACCGCTCACTTATTTGGTGGTATGTACTATACTTTGATAATGTACACCTGTGTATTTTTATTGTAGTGCACACATATGTACTTAACAAACTTTGTTTTTTTAAATGCTTTAAATATAGTTGTTATATCTTGAGGCCACAAATTGTCCGGGTTTTGAAGATTTTCACAAAGAGTCTCCTCTACATTTTTGGACGAAAGATAGGATGAGTATGCGTAAAGAGCAGGAGATAAAGAACGGAGGGTTTGGTATGGGTGAACTTAGAGAACTCCAAGAGTTCCATGTAGATGGTGATGTACATGTCGAAGAAGAAGCGGTTGATTTATCGAAGGATGAAGTTGAAAAGGGACCTGAATCCTTCGATACATGTTCAGTTGAGGTATGAGTTAGACGGGGGTGAATATTTTTTAATCGAGAAAGTACATTAGTGTACACTTGTTATCGTACAGTCTTAATATTTTGTTTAAATGTGAAGGGGTATGTTTCAAGCATTCTTGCAATGTGTGACGACGCAGAAGATGTTAAAGGTAGAATGGAGGTTGCGATAAACCAGTTTATTACTGCTTATCCGAAAAGTGATCCCGTCATTGATATTCTTGCGCGATACAAAAGCATATTCAACAGATCTGCAGTTGGCGAGAAAGGCGAATCGGACGACTTTGTTAGTCCGACTGGTGTAAAAAGTGGTAGTTATTATTATTATGTTTGTTAATTATTATGTGTAAGTTGTTTAAGTCAAGGTTGTAAGCTTAGGTTAATCTAATTGTTTAGGTGCGAATGTAAAAGGCAATGATGTAGAAATGAATGAAGAGGTAGATGGTCTTGGGACGCCACATATAGCATCAACGTTCACGCAGATTATGATGAAATCAGTGGATGTTTTGAAGGACGTTATGGAAGGTGCATATGATACGCAGAAGCTGAATGACATTCCGTCGTTCAGTCTTGGTATCACGCAGGACGACCTGTGCCCGAAAAATGCTGTGACTGAAAGAAATCCAATCATACAAAAGCAGGTGGAAGTCAAGGAGGATGAAGGGAAGGGAAAGCGGAAGAAAAAGATATCGAAATACGGGCAGTCTCCATTCTTGCATAGATCCGTGAATATCAACACCTGGTTGGACAAAAACGAAAAGGTCTTATGGAGATATTTGTCAAGTTGCGCGAACGACACCGAGTATGTATCTTTTTAATCTGGGAGAATTGTTAAATTTTTCATATTTTAAGATATTTTTAATAATGTTGTTTTGTATGATAGGGTCGCCCAACCAAAGAAAAAGACAGGGAAAAAGAATGGGGAAAAATGCGGTTGAAACGGAACTGAATGAGGTTGCGAGGACGAATGCGTAAGGATGATTCTCGTTTTAGAAAACTAAATGAGTATTGAATGTGCACTCGTGTATATGTTGGTATATGTTGGTATATACTAACAATCAATTAATGTTGAAGAAAATGTCTGGAACTACGGATTACACGTGTGTACGAAATAGGTTTGTATATTGTACACATGTGTACTATAAAACAGTAACTAGAAGTACACATGTGTACCCTGTGAATGTTGTTATTTCTGTGGGCGCGTATTGCATGATTACACATGTGTACCCTGTATATTGCATGTTAGTCATGTGTATGTGGTTTGGTACACAGTTGTACTCGTATGCTTGTTATTTGCGGTAGATACGGTTAACTGAACGCATTGCTGATAATACTGTCATATTTTGCAGAAAATTGGTTTTCGAAACTGAAAGTGGCGTTGGGTTGTACCATTTTCAAATGTTGGATTTACAACCAAGTAAGTGGATTAATGATGGAGTAATAAATGGCTTTGCGTCAATGCTAAACTATGAGGAAAAGGAGCGAATCAGCGGATCTAATATTTTCGGGGATGCTGATAAAGTCAAAGGAATAAAGCCGCGATTGTTCGGCCATACAAATTGTTTTGTAAGTGTAACTGTGTATTATAAGTTTGAAGTTTATGGTAAAGTATGCGTGACAGAATATTGAAATTTAAATTGGTTTTTATTTGTGCGTTCAGGACGAGGATATGTTATTGAACAGGAAGCACGGAGAAGCTGGGCGTGTTGAGAAATTCAAAAGTGCCTTGTTCTTGGTTGTTGACCAAAAAGAATCGTTAATGAGTTTGTCCGA